>NW_024425452.1:30737268-30787991 GCF_017311325.1 Ursus maritimus
ATAATGCAGCAACACCAGATCAGCTGGACAGGGGTCTTGGGGTCAGGAATAGCCATGGCGGGTGTCCTAATGGGGCTGATCCTGGGGTGTGGCCTGGGAGTATTCTTGGCTACCCAGACATAGAAATTTGTCTTATAAACTGGTTCTCCAGCTTTAATGTGGATTCAGAGCTTCCCACTCTACTGCCACAAATTCCTTTCCTATTCAGTTGCTAATGTTCATTTCAGTTGTTTGTAGTCAAGAACCCAAATTACACAGACCTGTTGTTCTTGCTATTTTCTGGGAGTATCCCTCCCATGAGCAAGATTCTTCTCTGGAAATGAGTAACCTAAAGGTAAACATCCCCATTCCTAGGCTTTCCTGATGGGTTTTATAGTGTCTGATTTGGATTTTGGAAAGCTTAGGGTCCCCATGTTCAAGTTTTAAATTTTGTTCTCTCTCTCTGGAACTGGCATGTGTGGAGTGCACCAGAAATGAAAATACTTACATATGCACTAAACGAAAGTATTTACTCCCTTTTCATTTCTTTTCTCCCTCCCTATTCGGGGGGGGGGGGTGGAGTTTGGATTTTTTAAAATATATTTTTATTTTATTTTACTTTTTATTTAAAAAATGTTTGATAAAAACATACGTTGTAAAAGTTACTATCTTACTTTTAAGTGTACAGTTTAGTAGTGTTAAGTATATTCATTGTTGTAAAACAGATATCCAGAACTTTTTCATCTTGCAGAACTGAAACTCTATACCCATTAAACAACTCCCATTTGTCCCCTCCCCCCAACCTTGATAACAGTCATTCTGCTTTCTACCTATGAATTTGACTATGTTAGATACCTCATGGAAGTGAAATCGTACAATGTCCTTTTGTGACTAGCTTATTTCACTTAGCATAATATCCTCAAGGTTCATCCATGTTGTTGTGTGTCTTAGTCCATCAAGGCTGCTGTAACAAAATGCCACAGACTGGGTATTTTGCAAACAACAGAAATTTATTTCTCACAGTTCTGGAAGCTGGAAGTCTAAGATCAGGATGACAGCATGGTTGAGTTCTGATGAAGACGCTCTTCTGGATTGCAGACAGCCAACTTCCGGAAGTGTCCTTATATGGTGAAAGGGGACAGGGGAGCTTTTATATAAGGGCATTAATCCTATCCTTGAGGGCTCTACCCTCATGGCCTGATCGTCTCCTAAAGGTATTTGGGCATCAGGATTTCAACATATGAATTTTGGGGGGATACAAACATTTAGCTTATAGCATTGAAGCATGTGACAAGATTTCATTTCTTTTTAAGGCTTCCATTGTGTTCCATTGTACATTCATTGATGGATTGGGTTCTTCCACCTCTTGACTGTTGTGAATGGTACTGTTTTGAACATGGGTTTGCAAATATCTCTTTGAGATTCCACTTTCAATTGTTTTGGGTATATCATAGAAGTGGAATTGCTGCATTATATGGTAGTTCTATTTTTAATTTTTTGAAGCATCATCATACTGTTTTCCATAGCAGTTGTGCCATTTTACAGTCCCATCAACAGTATGCAAGGATTCCAACTTTTCCATATCCCCACCAATACTTGTTATTTTCTTTCTTTCTTTCTTTCTTTCTTTCTTTCTTTCTTTCTTTCTTTCTTTCTTTCTTTTTCTTTCTTTTTTTTGGTTTTATCTTGTCTTGAGAGCAGCCATCCTAATAGGTGCGAGGTGGTATCTCATTGTGATTTTGATGTGCATTTCTCTGATGATTAGTGACGTTGAGCAGTTCATGCACCTATTGTCCATTTGTATATCATTTTTAAAGAAATGTCTGTTCAAGTCCTTTGCCCATTTTTAAATCAGGTTATTTGATTTTTTGTTGTTGAGCTTTAAGAGTTCTTTGTATATTCTGGATATTAACCCCTAATCAGATATCTAATTTGCAAATATTTTCTCCTACTCTTAGGTTGCCTTTCACTCTGTTGATTTATTCTTTGATGAACTAAGTTTTTAAAATTTGATATAGTCCCATTTGTCTGTTTTTGCTTTTTGACTGTGCTTTTGGAGTCATATCCAAAAAATCATTACTTGCCAAATACAGTGTCATGAAGCTTTCCCCCCCTATGTTTTCTTCTAGCAGTTTTATAGCTTTGGGTTTTTTATTTAGCCTTTAATTCATTTTTAGTTAGTTGTTGTATATGGTAGAAGGGTTCAACTTCATTCATTTACATGTGGATATCTAGTTTTCCTAGTACTATGTGTTGAAGAAACTGTCCTTTCACCATTGAGTGGTCTTGGGGAACCTTTGTTGAAGATCATTTGATCATATATATGAGAGGTTTTTTTTTTGGACTCTATTCAGTTATGGGGTCCATGTGTCTAAATTTTTCTTTTTTTAAGATTTTATTTATTTATTTGACAGAGAATAGGATCACAAGTAGGCAGAGTGGCAGGAAGAGGGAGAGCCCAATGCGGAGCTCAATCCCATGACCCTGGGATCATAACCTGAGCCAAAGACAGACGTTTAACCAACTGAGCCACCCAGGCGTCCCTCCATGTATCTATCTTTATGCCAGTACCACACTGTTTTGATTACTGTAGCTTTGTAACATGTTTTGAAATAAGGAAATGTGAGTCCTCCAACTTTATCCTTCTTTTTCAAACTTGTTTTGGGCTGTTCAGGTTGCCTTGAGATTCCATGTAAATTTAGTATTTTTTTTTCCTATTTTTGCAAAAAATGTTCTTGGGATTTTGATAGGGATTATGTTGAATCTTTAGATAGCTTTAGATGGTCTTCCAATCCATGAACATGGGATGTCTTTCCATTGATTTGTGTCTCCGTTCATTTCTTTCAGCAATGTTTTGTAGTTTTTAACGTACAGTCTTTAACCTCCTTAGTTAGGTTTATACCTAAGTGTTTTACTCTTTTGGTGTTATAAATAGAATTACTTTTTAAATTCCTTTCTTGGTTGCAGAGAAACAAGTGATCTTTATATGCTGTTTTTTTGTTCCTTTGACTTTGTTGAATTTATTAATTCTTTTATTTAAAAAAAAATGGTAGTTAGAAATAGCAATGCAACCAAATTTCATTTATCTGGGTTCATATTAACCAGTTTGTGGATTAACCATCAAAAGGGAAGAGATAGTGACCATTTAGATAGTCAAGACAAGTTGGTGCAGGTTTGGCTAAGGATGCCAATACTCAGAATTGCTCATTGGACAACGGTGAGAAGAGATGGGATGAGGTAGAATGTGTGGCTGGAGTTACTCACGTAAGTCCTGTCATATAAAGAAGAGAGGACAGCTCACTGATAGATGACAGAATATTTTTGTAGAAAAATAACCATTTTGATCATTTTCCATGGGGCAACTTATAAGATTGTTTATATTTTAAAACCATTGAATTACTGTTATTCCTTTTAGGTGATACTTGTAGAATGTTAAATTTGTACCTAAGCATTGGGTCTACTGCTAATCAAATAAGTTTATATTAAAGCTGTTGGCTAGTTTGGTTTAAGTAATGATTTGGGGACCAACTCTGACTGCCTTTCCCCATATTACCTTGGTTAATTGGAGCCTGAAAATAGACTAGAGATGGGTTAGATTAATCTCAAGGAAGTGCAGAAAGGCTGAATGACAAGGAATGGTTCCTTGTGGCCTCTCCTCTCCTATTCTTTCTTTCCCATCAAAGGAGACAAGGAGATGTATTAGTGTCTTCTAATCATTGGTGGAGGCTCAGAAGCACACCACAGAACACCTAAATGTATGTAGTTGTATTGTTTCCAAGTGCAGTATTTATGTAAGACTTTTGAGAAGATTGTCTTGGGATAATACGTTTTAAGTGTGTTTGGGCATCTTTTGAAGCATGCAGAACCAACTCCCTTAATTATCAATTTTCAGATCCCTGATTCATACATATGATTTTATTTTTAAAAAACCATATATTTGAATTTGAATGTATTGAATTTGAACATATATATATATATATATGTTCTTCATCTTGAACCCAGATTCTGGGGGCACCCAGATATATGTGTATATATATCCACACATAAATACAAGAAATGATTTTCAGCCAGAAGTCTCATAAGAAATTGTTAGAGATATTTAAAGAGATTTTCATACTGAATTGGTTATCTAACATTATTATTGTTGTTTCTTTTTTTCCCCAGCGCCAAAATGAATATGGAAGTAGAGAATATTTGAAAAATGAGAATGAGAAAGAGGGAACAGTAAATACTACCTTTCAAATACAACTGCAAATATTTGGCCTATGCACATTCTCTTTTCTTACAAGTTGATTTATAAATTTTTAAAATCACATTTTTTGATATTATATGATATATTGTATATATCATATAATATGATATATGTTTCATATAATATGATGTATTATATGTTATATAATTATATATTATATTTTGATCATAATTTATCATATTATATATACCATTTTGTACCCTGCTTTGTTCTCTAACAAAAATAGTTTCCATGTCATTATAAGCTTATTTTTTAGAAGTTGCATCTTATTCCCTTGGGTGGATTATTATAATTAACTTAATCATTCCCTCGCTATGAGTTTGTTTCCAGTCACTTGAAATAATAGTTTGCAACTGGCAAGCTGTTTTGAAGAATGCATTAAATTGAATGTTATTTTATAAAATACATTCTCATTTAAGCTGTTCCATTCTTTTTCTTTTCCTTAGAGTCACCTTTCTTTCTTTCCTTATCAGTTTTCTATCAAATAACAAAAGTATTTGGGGATGTACTGTTACCAAGATATGAAGGGCTATTGTTGGTGGCCCCAGAATCTGGGTTCAAGGTGAAGAAGAAATCATTTGGTGAAATGAAAACTAGTAAAAGTTAAAACAAGATGATTATTATATGTGTTGCTGGTAAAACCAAAGTTGAATTTTTCAGGGCTCAGGGGTGCCTAAAGTCATAGAGTAAAGACCACCTATCTGCCAGCAGCATTTGGCTTGAAGATTTTGAGTACAATTGCAAAATATATTTCATAATAGCAAAAGAAACACTGATATGTTATGGGGTGGGATGCCTGATTTATATGAATTTTTAAGATTAAACAAGGCTTCAAAGAAATTTCACTTTTATAGGGGCTGCCTCAAAATATCCTCCAGTGTTCTAGATCAGGGGTTGGGCCACCTAGTAAATAGTCTTTTCGGACCACCAATTCTCTGCTACATCTTCTTTTTTGTTTGGTTTTCTTTGTTTTATTTTCTAACCATTTACAAATATCAAACCATGCTTAGCTCAGAGGAGGGGCCATCTAGAAGGTCCATTGTTTCCTCTACCTCCTGGAGTTCTTTAGTGGTCACATTTGAGAAACCCAGGATTAGCTGTTTTCCAAGTCTCCTCCGTGAAAATGAAGTATGTCCTCTGGCAGGATGGGGTAGAATGTAGTGATAGAATTTTGACTGATGTTGAAGACTGACTGGCAGTAATTTTGTGTTACCAGAACTCTGATTGTTGGAGTCAATAAGGAAAAGAAAAAAGGAAAGCTAAAGTTTAAAATTTTCGTTATCCACGGGAGATTGTGCTCTGTCTCTAAAATACGGATGTTATTTATGTAGGCTTAATGACTATGTCATCTACATGATAAGTAAGGCAAAGCCCTGAAAGTTACCCCAAACTCATTTTCCTTGGTTACCAAATCCTGTAATTCTTATCTCCTCTGTAATTCCACCCTACTTCTCTCTCAGAACTCAATTCAAACGAGCCTTGTTATTGAGCTTTCTCTAACTAAGGCTCTGGTTATCACTGCCCCTCCCCTAGGCCCAGCACACCTGGGCCTCATTCCTATTACGACCTTTATCTCATAGAATTTTTTTTCATGTCTTTCCCTTTTGAGGTTCCTTGTGTTCACCTCAGTAGGCTCTGTGGCACATTTATCTTCGTTTCTGCATAATGCTAGAAACCCAGAACATACTTACCAAAAATTGGTTGTATGAATGGGTGAATAGCTACACAGATGTTTTCAGCTGAGCAGGTAGCTAACCTGTTCTGTTGGGTCCCGCCTTGTCAAAATTCTGAGCATTTGCATTCCCATTTTATTAATAAAAGTCAAAGTCAAATGTCTCAAGGGGAAGCTCACTGAACTAAATTTTACAATGAAATCTATTTGGAAAACCACCTCTATTAGAAGCTCACCTATCCCACAGGTAGAATTTTCTTAAGAAACTTCATTTGAATTTGAAGATCTGTATTCCAAGGCCTCCTGTCTAAAAGATAACTTAATCAAGGAGAATCTTCTTCAGATGTTTTACTGTAAATAATCTTATATGACATCCTCACAGATATTAGGAAAGGAAGAAGTCAAGTGATGGGGAAGGGGTGATAGAAATTCCTCCTTATCGCTTGCTGATCAGCTGTACGCCCAGAAGCATAACAATTTAATTAGATATTCTTTGCGGTTTTATCTCTTTTATATAACCGTAGTTTTTATTCTTCTGTCTATAAATGTTTAATCTCCCATTTTCGCCTCACTGAGATGTTTGCTGCAGTATTCTACAGTGATGAATCCCTGGAACGTGTCTTTCATGAAAATGATGGCTTGTGCCGTGAATATTGAAAACCTTCCTCCAGACAGGTTCAGGCTGCCCCAGTTGCATGTTTAACAGTGTATCTTAAATAGGGTCCACATTCGAGGTTTTCTTTCAGTTAAAATGTTTCTCTTTCTGAGCCTTATGCAGTTAGAGTTAATGAAAGGAAAACAAACCTGTTAAAACACTAAGGCCATGTTAATACCATCAATATTAAGACAATAAAGGAGGGTCAAAAGTGAAAAGTCGCTTTTCTTCTGCCCTGCTTTATATGTGCCCTCCCCTGGGCTCCCAAGAGATAGTCTCTCCTGTGAGGGTCTGCGCTGTAGTTTTCTTCGTTATCACCATTCTGTGCCTATATTCCTTGATTTAAAACTTTAGACAGCATGTTTTTCTTTGAAAGATGAAGAGGAATCTGCATTCTTAATAGCTTCTCTCATTTCTCCCCCGTGTTGATTCTCTCTGTCTCTCTCTCTCACACACACACACAGAGCATTGCTAAAGCTTACATGTTACATTCTCCTCTGTGACTGTAATAACTATTACAAAATATAATAAACAGTTAATATTTATTTTGTTATAAACTATAAATGCTCATCTCTATAGCGCTGTTAAGTTGTGTGTGCATAGAGGAGGGTGTATTATCCCATTCTACTAAATCTCTGTGGCTTAAAGGAGAATGACATAAATGTCAATATCCAAGAGATTCTCTTAATTAATTTTAGCCTCTTCACTTAACTCCTCTGGGTAGTTCTTAAAATGTTATTGCTGGTTCCTTTTCCTATGTTTAATGCAAAATTTTTTTCCCCTTCAATGTGATTTGGTGCTTGGGTAGATGTATTTGCTTGCTCTGCCATCTTCTACCAGCGTGGTCAGAAATGTTAAGCATGCATTAGGAATTTAAAATCCTCGGCTTTGGGCTTACCCATATTTTTGGTGTCTGGCACAGAAATTGCTGAATGAAGCTGTTTCAGACAAATACATCTTACATACCCTACCAGGATTGGAACTGTCAACTATTCTTTCCTTCTGTATCAAGATTCTATGAAATAGAACATAGCATTCATGGTCCTTAACCACTAAATCAAGTTATTCTGCTCAGAGACTACCCTCAGGCTTGAAAAATTTTAAGAAGGAGCCTCTGCCCATTTTCAGCTGCAGCAGCAGTAACGCTGGTCGTCTTTGAAACAATTTAAACAATTTTTTTTCCTTCTTTTGGGTAAACCAAATTTGCTTTGGCTCCATTAGAACCGATTGCTGCCACCATTTCCTTATAAGCCATGTATTGTTTTTATCCCCCACCGTCTTCTGTTTGGATATGCCCTTGGCATGTAGAAATAATATGGGTCTGTCACTTAATTGTCATTGACTTAGCGTGGGAAGCCGTACAGCTTAGCGGCGTGGCTGCTGTGGGTTTTCCTCACTGTTCTCCTAGGGAGCACTAAAAGGGCAAAGAACTTTAAGGTCTTTGTCTCAAACACTTGTCTAGTCCATAATAGTCTAATCGTGGTGTATGGGTAATGTACTTAAGTGAGCTCTGTGGAAGAATAAGGCTATTGTGCACGTCACCTGTTGGAGATTTTATCATGAGCTTATAAATTTTCTGACATTGGTTTTCACTTGAACGCAAACAGAAGTATAGGTGATAGAAGCTTTTTCCCCCCATTTTAACAGCTGTTTAGCTTGCTTTATTTTTCTTAATATTGAAGCATTTAGATGTTTCATTAGTAATAGTGCTCAGTTATGTTGATACATATATAGTCCAGAAATTTCTCTTTTCATAGCACTAGAAACAAAGTGAGTTTTCATCTTTTGTCTTTTGTGTAATAAAAATGTACCAGCTTCTGAAACTGGGCAATTTTATCTTGAATATGCTTTGTGTATTTGTACCCTTCTCCAAAGGTGATATTAACTGATCATTATATTGTATAGTTACAGGAGGTCGGTTGTGCTGAAATGTGTAATTTGCAGATGGGTATTTACAGACACTTCGGAGAGAGTGTCTTTGACTATAAGGAATTCAGCAAGCCTATTTTGAAGCTTTATAGTGAGTTTTAAAAATACAATACTTTTAACTTTTGCAGTACAAACCTTAATATATTTTTAAAAATAGAAGCCTGAGAAGTGAAATGAATTTGATAAGAAAGCAGATCTTTCTCTTTTATCGGGGGATGCCTAAGGCCTTAAGAACTTACATCTTAATAGGAGGTGATTTAAAATTTTCTAATACTATTTTACTCTTGAATTATTTCAATCATACTATTTAATTTATTATCTCTAAAAGGAGGTATTAACTAATAAGAAATCCTAGAGTTTAATTTATCAACCACCTACTCTTTGCCTAAATATGACAAAAAAATAACTTAAAACATTTTACACTTTGAGATTCATCAGACTTTTAAATATCAGAAAGTAAATTTTTTACATAATTCTTAAGAATCCATAGTAGAGTGGGATTCATTCAAATTATGTTACTAGCATGAGATTCCTAAAACGTGACACATCAGTCATTAATTAGCAAACACAACTCGTTCATCCACTTGACAAATACTGGTACCCTGGTGCCTGTCAGGTACTATTCTAACATTCACTTTTAAAAATTATTGGCTTTAAATTATTCTGCTTTTAAAGTTAATTACCAAATCTTATATTTGTCGCTTTGAAAGGAGTTAATTACCTGAAGTGACAATTTTTAAACTGGTGGAAGAATCCAGTTCAATATTCAGGTAAGAAGCCTCCTAGCCGTAGTGATGTTAAAGGCAGAGAAAGTACGCATTGAACAGGACTATTTCTTGAACCCAGATCAGTGAAATGGTACGCAAGTATTTGAAAATACCTTTGTTACAAAGAACATTTGTAACAACATTTTCAGTTCATGGGATTTTGCCTAAGTTCTGTTAGACCTGTATTATTTGTGACATAGTTTTTCTTATAAAAGATTGTAAACTTTTCCATAAAATTCTCTGCAGTCTGTGGTACCCTGGCGTCCCTAGAAACCTCCAGCTGCCCAGTCGGTATCTTCTTCACTTGGATGTCTCATACCGTTGCTCAGACTGAACACTTTGAAACAGCTTCAGCCTTTCTCTCACATCTGCTTTTTCTCTGGTCTTTCCTGTCAAGTCACAAAGGTCAGAGCTGCCTTAAGCCTTAATTCTCCCTAACCCCCTCCCCCAGTTCCACAGTTGATATGATCAATTCTTCCTCCAAAATCTATCTCCAGTCTGTCCACTTTTCTCTGTCTCCATTATCATTGGTCGGAGTCAGGCTGCCACCATCTTACCTGGATTACCACGATACTCTTTTGACTTTTCTCCCTGCTTTCCTTCTTGCTGGCCTGTCTCTGAGCCAGTCTCCACACAGTTAACTTAGCTATTGTCTTTCTTTTTTTTTTCTTTACAGATTTTATCCATTTATTTAGAGAGTGTGCACGCGAGTGGGGGGCGGGGCAGAGGGCAAGAGAGAGACTCTCCAGCAGACTCCCTGCTGAGCATGGAGTGCAATGTGGGGCTCAATCCCGGGACCCTGAGATCAAGACCTGAGCCAAAATCAGGAGTCAGATGCTTAACCTACCAAGCCACCCAGGCGCCCCTAACTTAGCTATTTTCTTAAAGGAAAGTAAATCATTCTGCTCCCTTGCTCAGAACCCATACATGATTTCCTTTTGTACTTAAGATAAAACTCAAAATCTTTTTCTTGGTTTTACACAGTCTAGCATGTGCTTGTCCCTGTCAGATTTGCCAGCTTCACTCTTCATCAGTGCTGTTCCCTGTCCTGAATGCCCCTGTCCCACCCCTTCACTTGGTCACCTCTTCTCCCCCTTCAGATTTCAGCTGAGAATGCCATTTTTGAAGTAGGTTTTTTTGCTGAGCCTCCCTTTTCAGATGGATTGCTCCTTCTTGTCATGTCAAGGAAGGCTCTCTTTGGCAGTGCACTGTAGTAGGCCTGCTCCTAAATTGCAGAGGGAGCGACCACCTGAAGATCTACAGAAGGAGCCCAAGTGGAAGGCCTGAGGCTGAGATGATTGTGAATTAAAATCAAGCTACCTTCAAAACCACATGAGACTCAACTTACTAAAGCATTTGAACAAGAGAGTCTCTATACAGAGTGAAATAATTCAAAGATTTTTTCATCATTGAGGCATCCTTTGCAAGAAGCAAATCTCCATTCTCTAAGTAATGGACTCTCATTTAGATTCCTAGACAGATTTCAAAAATACTTGTGATGCCATTGGCTCAGCTCAGCAGTGGATTCATTAGGCCTCAGTGACTCTGATATACAGGGTACCCCATCCCTTGTTTCCTCTTGGCCAAGAAGAATCACAGAGTCCAAAACCACATTGATTTCAGTGTCAGTGAGAATTGGCCCCAAATCTCAGCTCTTTCATGGATAGCCTGTCAAACTTGGACAAAATATTTCTTTGCTCTGAGCCAGTCTCCAACCTGATGGTCTATGGTGGGGTTTAAACAAAGTACTGATTATAAGGCACCTAGCGCAGAGCAAATGGCTACGATGATTCTGATCATTGTGTGCTTACATATATCCTTCGATAAAGTTATCAAAGGATGACTTCTACCAAATTTTAAGACTGCTTTACATCAACTTAGAAACCATATATTATATTTATGCAAACGTTTGAAAAGGAACAATTGATGAACACATTGACCAGAATTCTTTGTTGGTTTCTCTTGTGAAAGTAGGAAGAGAAAAATGATTCTGTGTCTGAGGCAAAGATAAATGTTACAGAGGATATAGTTTCCTCTAGGTTTTATTTGATCTTTTTATTCTCTCTGAAGACATAGTCTGAAAGAATGTGGAAAACTTCAAAAGCAGAATAGAAGCACTTGCACTGACACATGGAGACCTTTATGGCTCTCTGTTTACCCAGTGATTTTTTTTTAAAGCCCTAGATAACAAAATATCAAGAATGGAATTGGCAGTCAGCCTTTCATATTGAAGCACAAGAAGTAAAATCTTTGATCAGAGTGATTTAACACAAATAAATGTTAGTTTGGCACAAGAGGGAAAGGGAACGTGTTTTGATTTCACTTGTGTTGTCAGTGTTTTACATTTTAATCCTATCACGGGTCTTGCATTAAAAACATGGTACACCCATCGTCATACTCAGAGAAATTTTTATGCTCAAGCAGAGCAAATCCAGTAGATTTATGTAGCCCTTCCCTGGCCTGCATGGAGTAATGGTGGATTTTTTCGTTTCCATAAAGAATTTTTCAAAAGCACCAAATACTGATAATTATTTGCTTTTTTTTCTTTTCTCTTCCTCTTTTTTCTAGGATTATGACAGTTTTTTTGAAGCAAAGGAAAGCAACACAGTCTATTCATTCTTAGGCCTGAAACCACGGTTGGCATCAAAGGTAGGTAAATCTTTTCTTGTTTTAAAATTCATCTTTCTTGAATTGTCTCTACAGGTTGAGACTGAAGGTGTTAGAGGAATGCATCTGTAGTCTCCTAAATTTTTAAATTTTTTCTCTTGCTCAAATGCACAGTCAGGGACTGCTGAGCATAAAAACACACGAAGCAACCCAGGTATTTTTTGTCCTCCAATTTTCAATTGTTGTATATTAGAGTATATTTTTATCTACCATTTATTTTATTGATAATCTATACCCCTTCTTCCAAGAAGAATTTAAGATAGTAAGTGCTTTCTATTTTAAAGTACAAGTTTATATTACTTTACATTTTTTGAAATAGCAGAATCAAAGCCATATCTTTAAGGTTTTTAGCATATTTAACTCCTTTACATTGGAAGGGAGATGGTCTGTAATAATAAATGGTCAACCTTGAAAAAAACACTACACTTCCTAAATTAAATCAAAATGTTTTTTGAAGCTACTTTATTATGTCATAGATCTTTGATGGAATGTAAAAAGCTCAAGCTTTTCTAATATTTAGACCAGAAGTTGTATATATTATTATAACTTTGTGAAGCATATAGATTCACTTTCAAAACAAAAAATAGCATTTCTTTATTAAATAAGGTAATATTTTGATTATTTCTCCCTTTAAAAAATACTATTTTATTCTGATTAGGAAAGTAGCCTCATTTAGGAAAGGTTCATTTAGGAAAATACAAAAGTGTAGAGTAGAAAATAAAAATCACCTATTATTCCACCACCCAGAGATAATAAGTGTATTAACCTTTTGGGTGTATTTTCTTGCAATCTTTATATACAAAGCAGTTGAGGTTTTGACTATATTTCAAATTGAGACTGAACTCTAAAGTGTCTATTTTTAACACTGCATTGAAATGAAAGTACATTACTGGGTACTTTGATGTCTGTAAGCAATAGGTCTTTTGCGGCTACCCAGGATCTGTACCATTTCTGGAACACCTATGGGAGCAAAGCAGAGACTATCAATAATATAAATTACACACCAGCACCCACAGTTCAGAGCTGATGTGAAATCTTGCTTTGCTTTTACATTACTAAGTCCACAGATGGTTGTGGGTGGTTTCCATGCATATGTTTTAAACAGTGCAAAACCCACACATATAATATTTAAAGGTTCTTAAAACTATTTTTATAAAGATGGAACATTGGAATACTTGTTAGGAAAATTGTAGTATTTTTGTAACATATTTCATCCAAAGATATTAAACAATCCAGATTTATCTTCAAAGACCTGGAAAAAAAACATGGGTGGGAGTAATCTAAAGGATGCATAAATCTAGTGGACATCATTATCTATGCAAAAACCTTATAAAAAAAAAAGTACTGTGTGCTTGCCGTCTTTGTTCTCATTTTTCCCTGAGGATGTAGATTCCTTAGAGACTCTGAAGGCTGATTTTTTTACTCTTTAAAAATATTTATTCTCTCATAAATTTCCCAGGAAGCCTATAATCTATAAAATATGCATTTTTACATGACTTGTGGTCACAATATTGAAGTTGGTCTTCTGATGCCATTGACAACTACTTGATTTCAGTGGACCATTCCAAAGGCATTAACGGCTCTGGGCAACCCCACCGTATTCCAGCTCAGTCACGTGACCAGGAGCACATGGAACCAGAGTGGAAGTCCACGGGGCAGTGTTTGTGCAGCCCTCTCTTGTGAATCATTCAGGGCCTTAAGGGTTCATAGCAACTCACAGTTTGCATAGGAGAGAAGTGAAAATATGATTAAGAGCAATTCAGCTTCTCTCCCCTTCCTACTTGTTTATTTTTTTACCTTGGTAGTAATACACACTCAGTCCACACTCAGCAGTCTAGACAGAGCATTCACAGGCACAATGTACTAAAAGTTGGAAGCCCCCTTTTCTCCTTCCTTTCCCTCCCTCTTTGCAGTATGCGTACATAAACAATAGGGCTAGAAAGCCTGCCAAGGAACATATGAAACACCATTAGCATCTGTAATTGCTCTTACACAGTGAGGAGAGAGTAGAAGGATGGTAGGAACAGAACATTCACAAGCCCAACAGGCCCAGGTATAAGGTAGACTCCGGGCAGTTCTCAAAAATGGACAGGGCAGAGGAAGGTAAGAGGTCACAAAATGGTGGCCTATAGGCCACATTGGCTCTGGATGCGTCTGTCCTGAACAGAACTTTGAAAAGAATTTAAATGTGTTGCTAATATTTAAAATACAGATTTCTCACTGTTCTCAAGAAATTGAAAGTATGGAAACCCTAGGGGAGCCCACTTCCTCCTTTGGCTGGTTGGAGCCAGTAGAAGCCAACCCACCATGGTACATACCTAAGAGAAAAGGATATAATAATTTTCAGGTAGAAAACCATCAAGTTTGTTGTTTAATTAGACTCAAAGCTGGGCCTGGAGTAGAGGTTTCTGCTTTGGGATCCCTCCCCATCAGGGGTGATATTCAAAATACATAACAGCCAGTAAATCCTGGGCACTGACCAGCCAGAGCTAGCTTGAGCATGTCTCAGAAGCCCCCGCTATGGCAGGTGTCTGTTTAGTGGCTGAAACATGGAGCTGTCCTAGGAGGAGGGCCAAAGGTGGCCCTTGGGGAATTGGGGCAGCAGCTTATTTACCAAGAGTTTTGGCCACACTGGTGCTGTTCTTCACCTCTGGTTGCCCTCCACAGGCCCCAAGTGAAGTACCCACACACATCCCACTCACCTAGGTACAAGTGGAACAGTGCCTCTGAGAGGAACTCAACAGTCATTGGAACACGTGGCTTCCTTTCCCCTTTTATATTTGGCAGGTGGGTGGGTATGATTGAAATCGGTGCTGATCCTGAAATCTAGGATTTGCTGTCATCAATCACATGGGGGTGATTTATTGTGATTCCCAACATTTCCATTCCTGACATTTCAAATATCATTGCCGGGGTGAATTTTCTTGACAACCCAAGGCAACAACTGACCTTTTCTTCTTTTTTTAATAAATAGGCAGAACCTTAGAGAAGACAAGTGGAAGATAACGGAGATGCATTTTGGAGCGCCCCCTGGTACTCAGCACACACCTGCTTACCTAATGCATCACTGTGACTAAAGCCACGTGCATCATCAGTAACTTTGCTTGCCATGGAAAAGGTGTTTTTGGAAGACATGGGTATAATGGGATTGCATGATTGCTTTAAACCAAATCAGGACTGTGGTGGTTTTTTCTTATTTTCAGAATTGCCTGCCGTTGCCTCATTCACCTGGAGGTACTCTAACCTGTTACAGGTGTGCTTCCTTCGTGACAGAAAGATAAAGTGGGTGGCACCACTGGAGAGAAAATGTTGGATGTGCCCTAGGTTGTGTTTGATGCCAGTTTGCTCAGACCTGTCTCTCTTTAAGCAGCCTGGATTGTCTACTGAAATTAGTTTGCCAGGCTATTAGAATCTTTTGATCAGAAAGAAAAAAAAGCAATGCTGGTTGATGAAGGGCTGAAGATCTTTGCTGCAAAAGTCACAACTGTCACTCTTCCAGGGGTTTGTAATAGCACCTATAGAAAAAGATGTTCTAGCCTCCTTTGGTAATGGACACTCTTATTTCCATAAATCCTCCAAAATCCTACAGATGTTTCCAAAAATCACTGTCGCAACAATGTGTGATCAGAACCAAGTTACAGGGATAAAAATAGTGGGTATTTTGGAAAATACAGGCTTCCTCATCTCTTGCAAGGGAAAAGTTTCATTTAAATGTAAAAGACAGCTTAAAAGGTATATTTTAGGAGGTGTACTAATTAGATAGTAAATTTATAGGGAAATGATCTGACTCCTATCTGAAGGGATTTTCAGCTCTAGCAACTTATTTATGCACAAGTAACATATTTTTAAAAGCAGCTTCCCTAACAGCTGCTTATTCTATTTTGTGAATGGATTATATTTTTTTTTGAGAAAGGAAGATCTTGGTTAGATATATTTTGTGAGCCTTGATCAGGCATACTAAAAGATACTAATATTGGGGTACAATTTCATTTTTTTCCTCGGTTGCTTTTCACGGGACCTCTTAAGTGCTTGCTCCTATTTCTGGCCAATGTACAGTCCCAGATTCTTCAGAGTAATGTAGATGCATGTTCTCATTCCATATATGGATACCAGTGAGCTTTCCGAGCAGTGTAGATGAGAAAGGGGCTGTCAGAATAGCTCTGAATTGTACTTGGCATGTAGACTCTCTCCTCCCTTTGGAGCAGATGCTGAACGTGTCGACTTCCTTTGGGCAGAGGCTGCTTTTCTCCATCCTTGTCCCTGCTCACGGTCTGTAGGGTTTTTAGTTGCCAAACATAAATAGTCTTGAATACGATAAATTTTTAGAGGGTTGCCTAAAATATTCTGCTGTTCTTAGCATCCTGATGCTAGCCCTGTCATTCAGATTCTGAGCAGGATGTAAAAACTTGAAAGGACCTAAGAATGAAAGCCCTGTCCCGTGTGTTCTCTCACCCTCCAACTAACTAAATGTGGACCACTCTAACAGACTTGTCGAATGCTACCGCTGAAATCCCAGCCTGAGATTTGCAGCCCAGGACTACAACCAGAAGAAGAGCATGCCGGAGTTCTTGACTGGAACAAATACATGAGCCACAATTTTCTCTCCAAGGAAAGCTGTTGTGAAATCATGGGTATTACTGCTTAGTTGGCATTAAATAAGATCCAGGTCAAATTCCATTTGATAAATCCCAGGGACTATCCAGGAAACTTTTTTTTTTTTGAACTGGATATTGTGTTTGAGTAAATGTGTCTTCTGATAAGACTTAGAGTTTTGCAGGTACAACAGTTTTTAAAAGCTTAATGCTACAGTGATCTAACTTACATTTAGTCTGCTCTTGCCAATGAGCGCCAAGAACCAACTTGGTAAGATTGAGGCCTTGCAAGTTAATTTCTGGGGTTGTGGAATCAACATGATACTTGCTAAACAAAGACAGCTACTCAGCTTTGTTCGTCCTAAAACTTTTGCAGTACTGTGGTTATAGGAGGACCAGAATGGTTCTCTTAAACAGACTAGATGGATGGTATTGCTGAATTGCTACCGGTCACACGTCGTCTTCCCCTCACCTCATTATTGTTATTATTATTATTATTATTATTATTATTATTTTTAAATCAGCGTAGAAATAGGAGAGACCAGCCCGGGCTGGTCCTGTACTTGCTAGGAGGGAGGTGGGAGCACACTGTGTAGCATTTGCTGCAGTAGCCAGGCTCTGCAGAGTACTGACGGATTGCTCTCTGGGACCACGTGTTCAGAGAATATCGTCTCTTTCCTTGTACTGTTTTACCAGCTAAATTCCAAATGTGTAGTGATTTCCTGTTCCCTTCTTTAACTAGCTGCCTTTAGATTTGAATATTCAGAGTCTTAAAAACCTAGGAAAGAAATAGGTGGGAGTTGCAGATGTAGATGTAATATCAAAGGTGTTTCAGAATTTTTATTCTTGTAGTAGGCTTATTGGGACAAAGGACATCTGCTGCTAAAAATAAAACGATGCTAGTTTAAAATTAGGTAAAATACATAGTGCCATCCTGCTAGGTATATGCAGACCAAAAGAAAATTTAGTTGGGGAAATACTTATTTTTCCTAATTCTGGTGTTCTATTAAAATCAAAGAGGAGAAAAGGAAGATTTTTTTTCTCTCTCTCTGACTCTGACATATTTTAGATTTGTTTCTGTTTTATAGATTCCTTCAAACACCTAGCTATTTTTGTATTACATGAATTTAAAAATGAACTAAATTTGTTTTTGTCTTCTGTTTTTGAAAGGTACCAAAGCCTCTTTCTTTTTTTTTTTTTTTTTTTAATTTGATTTTGCTATATAGGGTTTTGCTTTTTCTAGAAATACTTTAACAGCATTTCTTAGGTGTCAGGGCCACTCTGATCTGCATAATTATTGTTTTTAGATTTCAGTGTGTGTGCGTTTGTCTCTAAAGGCACTAGTGAAATCTCAGATTCTATATTCAGCATTAAAGAGAAATAAATTCCAGAAAACACATATTCTGAAAATGGAGTGTCTGTTCCCTCCCATTTCTTATACCTTTTCTAATTTTAGTTCTGTGTTTGGTTGAAACCTTCCTGTTAGTTGGGATGTTATCCTTGTACTCCCGTTGATGAACCTCATACCTCAGTGCTGCACATGAGTTGTAAAAATGCGGATGGATCATTTGACCATTCGAGGAGACAAACATGTATGTGGTCCTGTGTGTATGTGTGTTGGGAGGTGATCACAGAATCCTCTCAGGCAGTGACCAGGACCAAGGACACATTAAATCTCTTATTCCCTTGGTTGGTTCCAATAGATGACTGTAGTTTCCTGAGTACACTGAAGCCACGGGCTGGTGGATTTGTTCCCTTAATTGGGTGCAAAAAACCAAGTACAGTGTAGCTGCCACCCTTAAATAGCAGGGCCCCCCTTTGAAGCAGCCCTCTCTGAAAGCAGGAGAAGACATTTCTGAAAGCAGAGTCTGAGGCTGATCTCATCATTGAACTATTTCAGACCTTAAACAATCAAGACAGAAGGAGGGCGAAGGAGGATATAAAAGAGAACAGGCTGTAAGTTGAAGGAAAAGTGCTAAATTGTGAAACCAAATGAGCCAGGTAATCACATCCACTTACACCTCAGATTTTCAGTTTTCCTAGTTCTTCTAGAAATGCAGGTCAGGTTGGTTTGGTCATTCTTTCAATCAGCATGTGTTGAGCCCCTGGAATGCGATGGGTACTATCTGAGCAGGACAATAGTCTCCACCCTAAAGGAGGAGAAAAACAGACTCAAGAGCAGCAGTTACTGCCGAGTGATGAATGATACAGTTGAGGTCAGTTCGTGGCGCTCCGTTCATCATCCGAAGAAATGTTATGTGTAATCTTCTTCCAGGTTTTAAAATTATTTCATGCAATGGAATATATACGCATATATATATACACACACACACTAAAATATAAAGAGTAATAAACCCCTGTGTGCCTGCCACCAGCTCATTGCCTTTCCTTTGAGGCACTGTGTGCTCTTCTCTGACCCTCTCCCATCCCTGTTTGAGAGTGGGAGCCCCTTTTCTGAACTCTGTGGATCATAGCCTTTCTCTCCTTTATCATTTTACCTCCTTTATTATATGTACTTTAAATAATAATAAATGGCATTAAACTGTATCCTTCTGTCACTTTATGTTCATTGCAGTTGGGCACTATCATTTTGTAACAAGTGTCCTGGTTTATTTTCACTGCTAAGTATTACTTCGTTGTATGACTGTATCACAGCCTTTCCCTTCTCTTGTCCCTGGATATTGAACTGCAACTTTCTTTGAAATAGAAAAAGGCAGTGTTGCTATGAACATTCTTTTATATGACTTCTGGTGCACATAACAAAGACTGGTTGTATACCTTGAGTAGAATTGCTGCGTCCTACAATAAAGCACATTATCAAATAAGGCCAAATTGTTTTCCAAAGTCATGGTACCAGCTTCCACTTTTACTGGTATCCTAGAATTTGCAGTACTGTAGATCCTGTCCAATGTTCGGGATCCTCAGAATCAAATTTTTGCCAAGCCGAAAAATGTAAAATGGTATCTCATTGTGGTTTCGTTTTGCACGTGTTTGATTACTAAAAAGTTGAACATGTTTTCTTATGGTAATTCCTAAGTAAGAATTTGGAAATTCTTCTTCATGTCTCTTACCTTTTTTCCTATTGTGTTTTGTTTTTTAATTAATTTTTAAAAGTTCTTTATACTTAACCTTTTATTGGTTAACACTTATTTAACTATTAAAGAGAAATTATATTTAGAGTAGAAAAATCTTCTGAAGCAATTTCCAAAAGTATGAACAGCATGTGAAACTTTCTTCTACTTGGAGAAAATAAAGTTAAATGCATATATTGTATGTTCTTATTGTGTGCTAATTTTCAACTTGTCAGAGAAGCCCAGAGAAGATGTACTTTGGAAACCCCTCTGTGCTCTAGCAGGGTTCTTTCTTTGAAGCTATTTTAAGGCTCATCAATTCTAGTTATTTGGTAGGGAATTAATGTCATGTTTGGTCTTCTGCTACAAAATGTTATCGAAAGGAAATCTTTAGATAGACTGCATGTTTACATATGCACATTTCCTTAGTTTACCAACATATAATAGACTCACACTAGGCCAAAATGACATTACACTTCAAAGGACATCAAAAAAGTTCATTTAAGTCATAGGGAGATTGTTTTGAGCCTAGACTCGTAATTAAATAATCCTTAAGCTGAATGAGCTAGATCTGTAGCCTGTGAATATAACCCAGTGTGTTGTGCTCAAAGCATGTTTTCATGTCTGTGAACTGATTGGTGGTTATAAGAACAAGAAACTACAGTGCAGTCTTACCTCCTGAGGCTTCTGATGCCCAGGGGACAGCATTTTTAATAGACTAAGGACCTTGGCCTACTAGAAGACTTAAGGTGAAAGAATGTAAAATATCTTATTAGTAATTTTTATATTGATTGCATTTTTAAATGATAATATTTTGGATATATTGGGACAAATTAAAT
This sequence comes from Ursus maritimus, assembly GCF_017311325.1. Taxonomy (NCBI): domain Eukaryota; kingdom Metazoa; phylum Chordata; class Mammalia; order Carnivora; family Ursidae; genus Ursus; species Ursus maritimus. Next base: position 30,757,692 of record NW_024425452.1, read on the forward strand.
ATTAAAATGAATTTCACATTTTTTTTAATGTGGCCATTATAAAACGTTAAATTACATTATGGCTCTGTACCAGCCTCTTTACCTGAATTTACAATAGAATTTATAAAACCTTTAAAAGGTTTTTGGGGTTTTGGCAAAATGCTCCTTCTTTCATTTGTAAAATGAAAGAAAATGTGAACATCTTTTGGAATATAATTTTCTAATACTGCTGCCAAAAGAAATGTTTTTCTCGTTTTGCTTTTTTGTCCTTCTAGCTTGAAGCACTTTTGTAGTGAAGAGGAAGGTTCTTTTTTTTTTCCCCTGGGATAAAGAGTAATCTGTGTGTGTTGTAATATGGGGCATCTCTCTGTGTAGCCACCCTCTTGTTCCTTTATTGCCTTACAAAGTTGATGTCTCCTGTTGCATTGGTCCACATCTGTGAACAGAGTCATGGTGGGGGTTTTTCTATGTTTTTTTCTGTTTTTTAAAGAGGGAATTTAATGAACCGTACAGATGCATCTGTAATCTGCGAAACAGTGCTGAACATCAGTAGGATTTTATCCTAGATTTCCTAAAATGTTAATTGTATCTGTAAAACTCATTTGAGCTCATAAGAATATATGGATAATCTCCTTTTTGAAAGTTTCTTTCTGGTCTCATTGCCAAAGATTAAAATAGAATGTGAGTATTAAGGAAAAATATCTGCCTTTTTTTGCCCAGGGTTTTAAATCATTTTCTTGTTGCTACTCTCAGCAAAATAGTTTTGGGGGGAAAACCTGTATTACTTTTGTCATTAAAATAATTGATGGTGACAGTAGTTGTTCAGTAGGAGAATGGGGTTTTGTTGTTTGTTTTTTTTTTAATTATTTTGTTTGGGACCCTTCCCTGAAATGAGAGCAGTTGTATTATAGCCCTTGTAAGTCAACAGATGCCAACTGTCTGTGTTTCATGTAGCTGTTTTGCATGTTGCTTTGGGGCTCATTATGTGTCATTCTCATGAACTACCACACGTATGTAGGGTCTACCTTTCAGGATGGATGGAATAACCCCATGGAATCTGTCTGAGATCAATTATAGATGAACATTTCTCATGTTACTTTGATTTAGCTTATTGATTTAGCAAACTGTTAAATTGGGATAGTATTTTTCTTCATATCAATCCATGTCATGCCACGTACTAATAACATCAGTAGGTTGAAATACAGATTCTAGGCTCTGGATTCAAAGCCAGATTCCAAAGATGACTCTGAGATCAATAAGTGGGGCAAAAAAGACCAGTAATTTGGCATTGACTCTGTTATCCTAGACCAGACTCACCCTCCCCTCTCTCCCTGCCTGTCTTTAGTGGTAAACCACTCTTAAACAATCTGCTCCTAGCCACGTCCTAACCAACTAGTCTGGGTAGCAGAAGTGAGACGACACGATATTTTTACTCCCCACATTGGCAGGCAGAGGGAATGCCTTCAGCTGCAGCTTCCCCCGCTGTACTACTTGACATGCCCAGTACGTATTTATTATTACACCATCACAATCACAAATCAGAAACTGAATCCTGACACAGGTTTCCCATCCTCGTCATGAGGTGACCGGGCAAACAATTTTGGCAGTTAGGTATCTGGCAGGTAAAATGTCTATGGCATTCAGACTTGTGGGCTGCTTCCAAATGACAACAGGAAACCTGTTTCCTATCGTTGACCCATTTAGAGACCAGGCTGCCTCTGAGACAATTCCAGAGGGGCTCCATCCTCTAGAACACCAGCACGTAAACCGTTACATCTGCAGCGAGGGCGGACAGACCTACTGCTGGAATCAGACAGATATGCAGGCAAAATGACAAGTTGTGATAGGGGAACTTGGGTGGGAGTGGTGTCTACCTCAAGAGATGGCCATCTTCCTGAAAATGGGTAATTTCAGCAGAGAATAGATTTTAAATGATGGTGAAGATCTGTTTGCTCCAGTGTTGTCACCGTTACTGAAAACTTTATTGCATTTTCATTGCAAATAACTCTTCATTGAATCGTATTTTCAATATAGTTATAATATACATTCTGATTTTTTGCTGATTGAAAGAGCATCCTTCACATGATTTATAGTAGGTCTTAGAATCACCAAATAAGCTGACCAGCCAAAGCCCAAGAACTCTGCTAGTACGTCATATTTTGTTTTTCTTTGTACCTCAGCTTACATTTTTTACCCGGTAAACATCTGAGAAAGAGAATAGCACTTTCCCATTTCAGTGAGGGTATAACCACTAGTCACCAGTTAAGCCCAAATATGTTGTTATAAAAATCAGATCCATTATCTTTCTTTTGTATTAAGACCATTATGTGGGTTTGTTGATACCCAGCATTGATATTTATGTTTGAATGATGTTGGTGAAAGTGTAGTACTCTTTGTAACTTACCTATGAGCATAAATGTTCACTGCTTACTATCTCAGAAGCTGCTTTTCTTGGTGTTTTTTATTTTATACCATTTGGTTTGGGTCAGCTTTATTTTAAGAGAGACGAATTACTTGTATGTCCTTTTTTAACTTGTATACAATAAATCTGTTACATAAAAGCTGACCCTACAGTCAAATAAAATACATGGTTTATTAGTATGTGTTCAACAGTTTGTCTGATAGTTAAAAGTATGGCATGAACTGGAAAGTCTGGTTTTTTTCTTATCGTATCACTAGTAACGCCTATTCCTTGTGTCCTTTCTGCTGACAATTACCAGTTGCGAAATGAAGTGTGTTTTTATCAGTCGGTAACCAACCAGGAGGTAAACACCACATGGTTATTTGCACAGGAAATTAAATACAAAGAATTCCCAAACACTGGTAAAGGAGTGACTGTCAGATGTAAGAACACTGTCTTTTACCCTGGGGCTAAGGGAGAATACCAAGGAAAGACAAAGTTGGGAGGGAAGCGGGACTTCAGAGCTTCTTAGAGAGTTACAGGTGCAGCTCACTGGAGGGCACAGAGGTCCGCTGGCTGCCCAGGCAGGGCTGGCCTACGGTCACAGTCCAACAGCAAGCAACCGCGAGTGCGGTCAGGAGTCCGGGAGCCCCAGCCAGGCTCTCGCGCTTGCAGAAGGAGTCAAGATGCCAGTGCAGATGGGAGACGTGGAGCCTGTGCCCATGTCAAGGGGGCTGCAGGGAAGTTATTGCCAGGCCAGGGCTCCAGGTCTCTGGGGGACCCTGTGCTCTGGGACCCCCGAGAGAAGGCAGCACCATTAGACCCACACCACTGATCCACCGTGCAGCAGCCCCACAGGAAAGCCTCCAACCGAGAAAGCTAACATCGTACTGGTGAGGAAGACTTGCTTAAAAGAATCCTGTCCACCATTACAGAACACGTGTTGGAGGATGAATTTGGAACTAAGAGGTGATAAACTGATAGCTGGCATGTATCATAAATGAATTCTCTTAGTGACCTTAGTGACTTCTCTTTGGGAATTAGCCATGTTCATTAAGAGTAAAAGGATTATCAGTGGTTTGTGAAGTTTAGGCAGTTTAAGTGAAAATTTGCATTACAAGCAATACTGATGCCTTGTTGTCAAGTATCCAAAACTTCATTGTGGGAAGTCGGCAAATCAGTTGTTAACTAAGCTGATGAGAATCATGTCACAAATAACAAATGTTACAGAAAGATGCAAATCTCAGGATGTAACCATGACCTCTAGTCATCCTTACTTTGTGGTTCTCAGTTTCATGTGGAAAATGAAACATTATTTAAAGGAAAAAGCATGATGCTGAAGTATAGCTTCTGGAAATGACTCTTCATGTAATCAGTTATCAGAGGATACGCACCAACCTATTTTTAGAGCATTGGTCTTAGCCTTGCACTAGAATCTCTAATTCCTCAACAGTAAATACCCAGAACCCAATACTTCCATAAAGGACATAGCTATTGGCTCTAATCTTTCTGCTTTTAATTTACTCCTGTGGCAAACAGAAAATTGAAAAACTTCTCTGTAAAGTCCGACCTATTCACTCACCCTAAAAGATCTTACTTCTAATGGAAGACAAGATAGAACGTTATTAGGAAATAGAACGTGCCAGATCCAATTAAATCCAATGATTATGTGCATTCTGGACTCTCAGTTCGTGGTGGCTAGTGATTAAGCGGGTGGGTAGATGGAAAGATAGATGATCCTGCCAGATATTCTTCCTTTTATTAACTTTTAAGTGAACCTGGTGAAAGAGAAATTAATTTTGCTGAGAAAGTAATTGGCTCCCAAGGACGACTACTCCAGAACACTCCGTTCCTTATCTGTCCCTCTCTCTAGCGTTGCTATGGAACACTTGCTTTGCCCCTGTTTTCTGTTTTTATTTTTCTCACCAGTATTTGCGGGTTTTGTGTGACATCGAGGCATGTTAACTAAATCAAGAGTAACATATTCAGAGTACCAACACCACTCTGGACGTGACTGGGACTTTAACAGTAGCTTCCAGGGTGGCTCTGTCATAGCCGGAGCTTCCAGTGTTGATGTGATGGCGGTGCCACCAAGCCCACCCGTAGACAGGATTTCTACAGTGGGGACGAGCCTCACTAGAGAGACTCTGCACCCTTTTAATTCTTGGGCTCTTTACAGGTGTCTGTAAATCAGTAGTAACGTTAGTCTAAGTTCCAGGAGTTAATGACTCTTACTCCACAAACCCAGAGTTTGCCACCCATTAGTACACATGCCAGGGAGGTATTATTTTACAGAACGATTAGTTAACAAAACATTCTAATTTCTCTAATAGGCAAATGGAAGGGTCACTGCTGGCTTACAGTGAAAACAGACCAAAATCTGATATTCACTTTTATTATGTAATTACCCATTTTTTCAATGTAATTGATATTCTTTAATATACATACTCTTTTTTTTTTTTTTTAAACCCTTCACTAGCACAGCAAATTCAGTCACTAACATAACCTTTGGGTTGTTTCTCTGTTCAAGGAAAACCCCTGGCCTTCCTGGGCTCCTTATTAATTTTAGCCCTAAAGTCAGAAATCAATACGAATCGCTTTTAGAAGCCTGACAGAAGTCTGCCAGTTTAGCCGTAACTAGATATAGCCCTTAAAATGAGCTAACTGCTGTTCAGTATTTTTCTTGGGGAGAGCAAGTGGGTGGATGATAAAAACAGCATGTTCTCTTGTCTTACAATAACCTTCATTATAGTCAAAGTTCTTTGCCTAACAGTAGCTTTGGTTATATTCAAAGCTTTCAGAAAATGACTGTATAAATATTAAATGCAACATTTGGAAAGCTCTCATTTTCTTTATGTGTGTGTGTGTGTGTATGTATGTGTGGTTTTTTGTGTGTGTATACACATCCATCTATATATATCTTAGTGGAGATTTGTCTCAATTTTTAGTTCTACTAAATCTTAGCTTAAAGAAAAACGAGGCAAGAAGTATCTTTAAACGGAATGTTCTTTCCAGTTATTCAATGTAAGTCTCGCCCCAGCCTATGAAATGTGACCTATAGCAGCCATCAGAAGTAAGCTGCAGTAATTACAAAGTCAGGGACAAGAATTGTAGGGAGAGAATGACAAGCAGGGTAGAAGTGGTGGCAGAGCCACGGCACAAATAAGGACACATGAACAGAGGAGGTAATTCTAGCGTAAAGAGAAAAAGGGGAACAACGAAACTGATGATTTTTGTAAAAGTCTGTCGTATGTTTTGAAGTCAAATCAGACAACTCTTCTGGATTTGGCAAGATGGAGAAAAACTATAAAATCAGAAAGGAGCAGTCCTGGGGGGCGGGGTTTAAATCTTTCTGAACCCTCTGAATTCTCCCACCCAGCTGCCTTCTTTCAAATTTTAAAATACCATATATTTACATTAATTTATTTTTAAAGATTTTATTTATTTTTGAGAGAGAGAAAGAGCAGGAGAGGGAGAAGCAGGCTCCCCGCTGAGCAGGAAGCCTGATGCGGGATTCGATCCCAGGACCCTGGGATCATGACCTGAGCTGAAGGCAGATGCTTAACTGACTGAGCCACCCAGGCGCCCCATATATTTACATTTATAAAGTTGTAAAATTTCAGAATGGGGAAGACCCAAATATTAGTGACTAGTGAACTTTCAGAGTATTTCCAGAACTCTAAATGCATCTACTCTTCAGTGTTTGCTGCTTTCCACTTGCTTTGAAAATCAAATCAACTTAGTAGCCTCCAAAACTGCATGCAGATCTAAAGGAAAGGAAAACATTAAAATGGTGTTGTACAAGAAAAACAATTTTTTGTGAATTTATGGAACTGGGTGCATCTTTAATGAGTATTTTGAGAGTCCAACAAAATCCCCCATGTTCCAGTGCTGATGTGGAAGACAGAACAAAAGAATAAAATTAAAAAGTTGCTATGTATATCATTTATTCTCTTAGTTTGAATTTTGCACAGAAAACTAGAGCTAGAATGGAATATATATACATATACATGTAACAGGTGAAGAACTATATATTATATATATATATATATTCCCCTCCCCCACCCCGGATAATCTTGAAAAAAATACTACATGCTTTGCATGTATATAAAGGGCCAGGCACCCTTCAACAGGACTTGGCTGGTGGCGACACCTAGAGGCCTGACAGCTGAGTACGCGTTAACAGAGCGGACTGTTTGCATTTCACTTGTCACCATAGTGATTAAAAACCCTGTGAGGATAATGGTGAAAAGGAAATCTGCCTTCCAGTATATATTTATGTATGTTAAATTGGAAATGAAGACCTGGGGAAGGGGAAACTGCAGTATTTCAGAAAGTTACCTAAGTGGGTCAGGAAACGTGTTCTCAAAGGAGGGGGCATTCTTGCATTTTGGGGGCAGGCAGGGAGAGAGCTGGGGGTGGGGCGCAGGAGCTGATCGCCAGGTGTGTTATGTTTGAATTTACCTTATTGAAGTGCTCCTTCTCAAAGAGTTCTAGGGAATTTAAAAGTAAACTATAGACCAAATAAGATTTCCCACAGCACCAACCACAGGATCTTACACTGATAGGTGATAGAAAATATTTAATTATGTGTGACTTTGTATTTTGGTGGAGTGACGTAGTGGCAAGCCCCCAACCCCCTCATCCAGCCCTGACCCAGCTAGACTAGCAGATCTAGTGACATTGCCTGCAGCTCCCCTCGCAGCTCAGGGAGAAAGAGCAGATAGAACAAAAGCAAGAGAAGACCCTGAGTAATTGTTTAATTCATGCATTCTGTAAAAGAACATTAATTGAGCACTGTATTAGTTTCTGACTGCTGCTGTTGCTGCAAATTACCCAAACTTAGTGACTTAAAACAGTGCAAATGCATATGGGGGTTCAGGAGGTCAGAAATCCAAAATGGGTTCTTATAGGCTAAAAATCAAGGTGTTGGCAGGGCTGCGTTCCTTTCTGCTGGTTCTAGGAGAAAATCCATTTTCTTGCCTTTTCCGGCTTCTAGAAGCTGCCTGCACGCCTCAGCTCAGGGCTGCATCACTTGGCCTCTGCTTTCACTTGACATCTCCTTTGCTTCTGGCACTTCTTCCATCCTAACAGGATCCACATGATGACATCGGGCCCACTCATACTAATCCAGGATAAACTCTCTGTTTCAAGATCATTAATACCACCTGCAAATTCCCTTTTGCCAATGTAAAACAGCACATTCACAGGTTCAGGGGATTAGGACGTGGACATCTTTGGGAGGGGGAGGGCATGATTCCTTCTACCACGAGCACCTGATAGGTGAACACTGTGCCAGCCAGGCGCAGGAGATGTAAGGTCCCTGCCTCTAACGAGGGGGATGGGGGTCGTGCAAAAAATCAGATCTTTCAACAGGACCAACAGTGCTTAGGTAGGTAACTCAGTAAGAAGCTGGCTTCCTAATCCAGGTGCCATTTGACCTAGCTCTGGAAGATCAGGGAGAGTTAGCTCTGGAGGTGAGGAAGGGAGTTTAAAGCAAAGCAAACAGCATATGCAAAAGTGCAGCAATGTGTGAAGTAGCACAGCAGCTTCCATGATTAGTAAGATGTCGGGTTGTGCTGCTAGAAGTGGCGGGAGACGAGGCTGAACCAATGGCTCAACTCCGTTAGGAGAGATTGTTCTTTCTATGATAATATCTGTTCTGGGCGCAGAGAAAGAGGTCGATGTTCTTTCACACAAACGTTGCTTCCCAGTGTCTGTGGTGTAGGAAATTATGGTCAACCCTGATCAAACAGCCAAATGTATTTTAATCTACCTTTTTATTAGGCACTTCTAAATGATAAAAGAAAAAGGAGTCATAAAGCTAGAATGAAGATAAGCAATTGATAATCCAATGAAAATATTAAAAGACAATATCTAGAGAAAGATGTATAATATATTTTTCATAAGACTCTTAATATAGTTCTGTTCTCTCACCGCTGGCCTCATGAAAATTTTAGTGAGATTTTCATTAAGAAAAAAAGATTGCCATGGTAAAGACCCAAAGGTGAATTGTTAAGAAATGTGAAACAAATGTGATATTATTGAACCATTTCACACTAAAGAGCTTGTAAAACATGCATTTCCCTGCTATTATGGAAATTTTATTTGATTTTTATCTTTTGAATATAGACTAATCCCCAGCCAGTGCTTCTTGCACTGGCCTACAAAAGAAATGAGAAATGTGCTAGAAAACCGTGAGGGTCAGCGGATCAAGGTGGAATGAAGGTTTGGAGCAACTGAGGCATCATAGGTGTTTTCCCAACAACATCAGGAATTGCAGACTATAAGGAGCTATGGGATTTGGACATGAATCTGGAACTCTTGCTACTCAAAATGTGGTCCAAGGAGCAGCAGCAACACCCCAGCCCCAGTCAAAATCACGTTTTTAACAAGCTCCTACTGATTCAGAGTCACACTGAGGTTTGAGAAGCACTGCAGTGGATGGTAGAACGTATTGGAAGATTTCAAGCAAAGTGTCCAAGAATCATGATTGCATTTGTATAAAATCACAGAGCTGACAGTGAGAGGAGAAGATGGGCTGTGAGAGAAGGGTGATCTGGGGAAGAACAGAGGTAGAGACCAATTAGAAAGTGAATTCAGGGTTGATAAGGACTGGAGCTAGGGTCATGGCCATGGCGATGTCTCATTAGCTGTTGAGGAAAGGGAGGAGTGAAGGGGGACACACATAATTTCTGGTTTGGTTGATGGATGCAATTAACTAAAATAGGGGAAATAATGAGGCTGCTTTCGGACACTGAGTTTGAGATGCTGGTGAAACACCCAGGTGGTGAAATTCACCATTGGACAGTACAGTGGCTGGGCTGAGATAGTTCAGGAAGTCCAAGAGAACAGAAAATGAATGACCTCTCTGAGAAATAGGAAAAACCAGGGGAAAACATTGTATGGAAAGCTGAGAGAGAGAGAAGAGTCTCAAAGAAAGATCAAACCAACCCTAAACACATCCTTCGGATGTGACATTCTGGAATTTTTGGGTGAGCTCCTTAGTAATTTATAGGCCCAGAACATGTGAGAAAGAATTGCTGAAATTGAGAGATAATGAGTAGAAATGGAACAGGACCAGTGAATGCACAGAGAAAGTTACTAGAGAAAAAAAATCTAAGTTGGGGCAAGTAGACTTGTAGTAGCAGGTGTGATTTTAAGGACCCTTATGGCAGCAAGCAAGCCACTTGAAAAGGAGAATGCTTCAGCCGAAATCTTATAAAAGCCAACTGAAGCACAGGGAGACCAGAAAAAAGAAACGAAAGTGAGAAAATGGAGATCAGCGGTGTTAGAGGCTCTATGGAGATTTTTACAGAAGGAAAACAGAGAAGTTGGAAATAATTGATAAAGACGGGGGACTCTAAGCTGTGGTCGTTAAAAGTGTCTTCAGTTTTGTGCTCTCATTAAGTGTATGGAGTTAAGCCTGTCTATTGTCTTGCAGCACTAACTTCTCAGCTGGCTGTACGTGCCACACAGTGTGTTGAAAACTCTCCATCTACTAGGCCCCCCCATTACCCCGCTGTATTTCACTCTAGGTGTAATTTTTTCGTGCATTAGAAACCGGGTGGACTTCAAGTTATTGTACTTTCTTAATGTTTCACAGTCCATGAGCTACAGAGATGTTTTTATCATGGCAATGTAGCCATGTATGCTCTGAGATCTATTCTACTCAAGAAGCAAAGCCCACAGGAAGGCTTCTATATAAGTGAATGGCAGATCCTCACAGACACATGGGCAACTAGATATAGATATAGGGATTTTACCTTCTATTCTAGTCTAACTCACTAAGACTTGATTTTGAAGCTACACTTGTTTCCCTAATTGTTATGTTTTTTTTTAAATAAAGCTAAAAATGACAGAGTAATTACTATCTTTGTAGGAGTCGTTCCTTTTACTCAATCATTACATACAAAAATGTCCTCCTCCAAACAAAACATCATAAATCTGAAAGGTTTTTAAATTGCCTGCTAATGCTAATTGGTTTAGTTCAGTTGCTGGCCGTACAGGGGGACCTCCCGTACACGGTCCTCATTCATTTAACACTACTTGTTTACTGTCATCTTTCCCAGTTAACACATCTCCTTTCCACCTGCATAGTGTACATAACTGAATTCACCCAGTACTGAACCCAGATTCGATCATCTTTCCTTAAACCTACCTTTATCATCATATCAGCGCTCCTCAGTGGGTAACCTGGTATTTATTATCAGCCCACATAAACGGCACTTGTAGCCCCCCCAACCCAAGGATAACTTGGATGTGAAGCCAATAGGACCAACCTGCCTTGTTAAATTCAAACAGTGTTAACAGAATACTGATTTGAAGACTGAAAACACGTTGGGCATGGCTGGATCGTGGGACTTCTGCCATGTTGCCAGAGCTCTTTCTCTCCAACTCTCTGCTCGAGTCTGAGTCTGGCTTCATTCCACAGTGTGTCCTCCACACTGAAGGAAAAACAGCTCTGCATTCCATAGTCCTTAAAACTAAGAACCATATATCAAATATCAGGGACGACCTTGGCCAGTCTGGGTCACATAGCCACCCTACAGAACAGCCTACCAGAACCACATGGAGTGTGGAGAGGCGGTTCCCCAAAAGATAAGTTGGGGGGCTATTGCCATTTGTCAATAGCTATGCTGGTCAGATGAAAATGACAGATTTCTGCTACATCCCCAAAAATGAATGAAATTAGGCATTTGGAGATGTTCTGAAAATGATCAAAAGTCACAGATCAAGAGGCAGTAAGACCTTGTGAATAGAATTTGATTTAAGGTAGAGTTAGGGGCATGACAGTATAAAAGAAGATTATACCCTAAGTGATCACAATATGATACCGGAAGTAATGTGTAGGGAAAGAGAGAAGTCCTTACAGAGAAAGACAAAGAGCAGAAATGTCAGTTAGCCCCAGATGGGGCCCTGACAGGATGATGCAAGTTTTTATTTAGCAAACACATTGAGTGCCTGGTATATTCTAAGGTAGTAGCTCTCAAACTTTCTGACCATGAGCCACGTTGAGAAATACATCACACATATCAATCCCCCAACACATACATACCATATAACTACAATAAAACTGTATTAAACAATATTTACGTTTTCAATATACAGTACGCCATGACATTTTCCATTCAGTCTATTCCATATTTCTTTCTTTTTTTAATTTTTAATTTTAATTTTTATTTTTTTATGTAAAGTTCGATGATTCATTAGTTGCGTATAACACCCAGTGCACCATGCAAAATACGTGCCCTCTTTACTACCCATCACCAGCTTATCCCATTCCCCCACCCCCCTCCCCTCTGAAGCCCTCAGTTTGTTTCTCAGAGTCCATAGTCTCTCATGCTTCATTCCCCCTTCTGATTACTCCCCCTTTCTTTATCCCTTTCTTCCCCTACTGATCTTCCTAGTTCTTATGTTCCATAGATGAGAGAAACCATATGATAATTGTCTTTCTCTGCTTGACTTATTTCACTTAGCTCTCACACCATACACAAAGATAAACTCCAAATGGATGAAAGACCTTGCTGCACAGCCAAGGAAACAGTCAAAAAAACTAAGAGGCAGCCCACGGAATGGGAGAATATATTTGCAAATGATATTACAGATAAAAGACTGGTATCCAAGATCTACAAAGAACTTCTCAAACTCAATGCACGAGAAACAAACAAATCATAAAATGGGCAGAAGATATGAACAGACACTTTTCCAATGATGACATACAAATGGCTAACAGACACATGTAAAAATGTTCAAAATCACTAGCCATCAGGGAAATTCAAATCAAAACCACACTAAGATACCACCTTATGCCAGTTAGAATGGCAAAAATTGACAAGGCAAGAAACAACAATTGTTGGAGAGGATGTAGAGAAAGGGGATCCCTCCTACATTGTTGGTGGGAATGCAAGTTGGTACAGCCACTCTGGAAAACAGTGTGGAGGTCCCTTAAAAAGTTAAAAATTGAGCTACCCTATGACCCAGCCATTGCACTACTGGGTATTTACCCCAAAGATACAGACGTAGTGAAGAGAAGGGCCATATGCACCCCAACGTTCATAGCAGCATTGTCCACAATAGCTAAATCATGGAAGGAGCCGAGATGCCCTTCAACAGATGATATTTCTAAAATTCCTGTGTCTGAGTTTGCCAGCGCTGCCATAACAAAGTATCACACACTGGGTGGCTTGAACAACAGAAATTTGTTTTCTCATAGTTCTGAGCCTGAAAGTCTCAGATGAAGGTGGCAGCAAGGTTGGTTTCTTCTGACACCTTTGTCCCTGGCTTATAGATGGCTGTCTTCTCCTTGTGTCTTCCCATGGTCTTTCCTCTGTATGTGTCTATATCCAAATTTCCTCTTCTTATAGGACACCAACCATTTTGAATTGGGACACACCATCATGGCCTCATATTAACTTAATTACCTCTTTAAAGGTCCTGTCTCCAAATACAATCACATTCTGAGATACTGGGGATTAGGACTTCAACAAATGAATTTTAGAGGACACAACTGTGCCCATAACATACTGATTTCTACCCAGTGACTTAGTTGCACAGCCCTCTATTGGATTGTGACATGCAGTTTGTAAACACTGTTCTAGGAGAAACACAGAATACCTTCTGTCGAGTAACTCACTATCTAGCTCAGGGCTCAGTATGCTTTTTCTGTAGAAGGCCAGATAGTAAATATCTTAAGCTTGGCTAGTCACATATGGTCTCTGTTGTGTATTTCTTTGTTTTTCTTTATAACACTTTCATTCTTAGCTTGAAGGTTGTACACAAACAGACTACGGATTTGATTTAGCCAGGGGAGCAGTAGTCTCACTGCCCACTTGGCAGGCACTTCATTCCAGCCTCATAGAAGAGGACACCATATTAAGATAATCTAATTCCCCCATTCAGATTCTAATTTTCCTTATGCAACCTCCAGAAATAATTTGGCTCTCCAAGTAGATTGTCCAACTTCCAAGAAAAGATGTACAGATCAGAAAACACAATATTCTGTATTACTTAGCAGCTATTTTCCAATTTCAATTTAATAAACTTACAACCTGATTGTCAGATGTGTGTGTGTGTTTATGTGTAATGTGCTTGTTTCAGTGAATCAGCTCGGGTCAGCATATGCTGAAAAAATTTAGTGTGGAGACTTGTACTCCAAAAGCTAGATCTTGGAACATGGTCACCACAGGTTATGCCATTCTAGGGGGCCCCCTCTAGGAAAACATGCAGCATCCCTTTTCCCAGCAGTAGGCCTGGGCTCTAGGAGGCCTGGCAATTTCTGCTTTGCTCTGGTGGGCTCTAGCTACTGTGTAAAGAAACTTAGGCTACATTACTGAATAATGGCAGACTACATAGTGAGACCCAGCCAACACCCAGCTGTGGTGTGAGACATGTGAGTGAAGGCACCTTGGGTGTTCTTGGGTGTTCCCCAGCTGAGTACCTGGCTCATGCAGCCACCTGTGTAAGCCCACATGACACTGCGTGGACAGAACCCCCCAGCCAAGCTGCTCCATCCCACAGAATTAGGGGAAATAATAACTTGTTTATTATTAAATTATTAAACAATTGTCCTGCATTGGAAGACAGCAGAATGGAGGAAGAAATAACTCAGGCAAGCTCTCTCCGTAATCCTGATGATACCCGGTCTCCATTAAGAATAGTTTGGGCTGCAACTACTAGACAAAGCCCTGATTACTGGCTTAAACAACATGGAAGTTTATTTCTCCATCATGTGAAAGCCTAGAGACACTGAAATAACTAATCAGAAAACAGAGTGCTGGGTGCCTGGGAGGCTCAGTCGTTAAGCATCTACCTTCGGCTCAGGGCATGATCCCAGTTCCTGGGACTGAGCCCCACATTGGGCTCCCTGCTCAGCAGGAAACCTGCTTCTCCCTCTCCCACTCCCCCTGCTTGTGTGCCCTCTCTTGCTGTGTCTCTCTCTGTCAAATAAAATCTTTAAAAAAAAAAAAAAAGAAGAAAGAAAAAGAAAACAGAGTGCTACAACTTTTCTACTTTGGTCAAAAGCATGCCCTTTCCAACAGTAATTCTGTCACGTCATCTGCCCTGCCCTCGGTTGGCATTCTCACTTTCAAGTTACTAAGACGATGTTAACTCTTTCAAAGTTGCCCCCACACTAGCTCTGAATAGAAGTACATGTGGATTTGAGCTTAGAGCACCTTAGAGGAAAGCTCCTCAGATCTTGTCTCAGCCTCACTGCTTCAGGCTTGAAGAGTGACCAACTAATGATAAGTATCTTTCTGGAGAACCATGGATCATCCAATAATCACAGAGGCTAATTTGGTCACAAGTGTTAGGCTTTGGGGCCCTTCACTGCACAACCTTCTTTCAAGGCCATACGGGTAGGGGCCTAGCGATGTGCTCCCATATCATCATATACGTGTACAAAAGTAACCAGAAGGCTGGCCAAGACTGCTCTTTCTCTTCTGACTACTCTCCGTCATCCTTTCTCTAGAGTCAAGTACATCAGATTGGTGAGGAGCTAAAATATGGCTAAAGGGGAGCTAAGCTGGTGATGCACTTAGTCTGAGAAGTATTTGTGTGGTTGGCAGTCACTTCTTTGTGCAGGGAAGTTACTGCTAGCTGCCTTGGTGTGGGATGAGCTCCAAGAACACTCCCACTCCGCACTGTGCTGATTCACAGCATCACAGCACAGTGATGCAGGGCCAAAGGTGGAATCACGCTAACATGTCCTACTCCAGCTGCCATTGAAGCATATGAGCTTGGAAGAAAAAAGAAGGTTTGTGATACGGAGCCATAAGCTGGTCTGTGGAAATGTGTTCCTATCATCATGTGGAACATTGCAGACAGAGGATTCAGTTCTCACTGATACCATGCCGAGACAGTTCTTTCTGGTCAGGAATATAGGCAATAAATAGCACATACAATTAAGAAAGCACTACACACTTTTTTCATCTTTTTGATGGGAATTATGCAAAATAAAATGTAGTGGAGTTCCTACGTTTGAAAATATGAATCTGTACTGATGAGTGCGGGCATCTGTACATGAATTACGCATTTTATGCATCCTAACACATCGGATGTAGTCTTAGCAATTTTAATACAAGCTGTCCTGCCATAGTCCGGTGGCTCCAGACAAAATGAGCCACATAATAGAGTGTTATCAGTTCAAATCATATTTAAGATTAGTCACTCACTGCATAAAAATATCTGAAATGCCCTGAAATCCTGGAACACATACATGTCTTCCATTTAAATTTAAATTTCTTCAATTTACTAGAAATTTTCTAAAAATATACAGGCCAGTAACGATGAGTTGTGTAGATTTTTTTTTAAAGTTCAACCTTTCTGCCAGTGGAAAGANNAATTATTTCTAATTTTTCTACAGAAAGTTGACTTAAAAAATAATTTTCATATAAAGAAGTAATCAAAGAACATACAACCAAAAATGTAGGAAAAGGTATTATAGATATGTGTCAGACATTTAATTATTAGAAATATGCTTGTTTTTGGATTTGGGAGTGTTGGTATTGATGAATTTCTTAAAATGTGTATTTTATGTGATATTTTTTTCTTACTCTAACCATTAGTTACTTTCATACCTAATTTTGAATGAGCTCTAGGCTCTATAATATTTGAATTGACCCCTGGATAGTAGAAGAAAATCTCCATCAGTTCAACTAAATAAGAATAACCTGGCCCCCAAAAGAACGAAGCTTTACGTTACAGTGTATAAATGTGATGCCGACATTCGAAGATGGTGCTTTCTGGGCGCACAGACACAGCCCTCCCAGAGCTGTAGCAGGGGAGGCTCCCAGGCTTGGTGGAAGGTCACCACGCTGGCCGGCCTGCCCGCTGCATTGGCCTGCGCAGATGGACGCTGTGTTTGGCACTTGTGCCATAGGTCTTCAAAACACTTGTTACTTGAAAAGATGGTGCTCCTTTTTGCATTTTTCTTTTTTCTGGCCAAAGTGAGTGTTAAATAAACTTTAAGTTAAAATTCCATCCACACGCATATCTTTCCCCCATAAAGAGTGAACTTCACTGTCTATACCTTCATTTTCCTGGTTTCCGGCTTTAAAGTAAACATTTGTCTCAGAGCGATTTGATTTTAAGCAGAAAAGACAGAGGCATTTAATTATCAAAAATAATTATTATCCAAAACAAGTTCTTTTCATTTTAAAGTACATTCCCTGGACAGTATCTCAACTCCAAATACGTTAGGTTAGTTAGCAAAAAATGTTTTATGCATCACCCTGTAATTAAGGTTCAGGAAGTGGTGCTCCCAGCAGACAAGGAAAATATTCCTTTATTTTGACATCACGCCATTGTTGAATTTATGGAGTTGGATTAAGCACCAGAATAACTACTCACCACTTATTATTATTCACTGCAGGAACTGCCCTGAACTTCATGATTTTAAAATAACCTTTGAAATAAACTAGACATTTAAATGTGTTTTATTTTCATCTGAAAGATGCACAGATAATTTTTTTCTGAGCTAGCAATTTGTGGTTTCCTTTGAAGTTTTGTTTCTTATTTACTTTTGGAAGAGTTTTAGAGTTTTTATAATCTAATTCTAATTGCCTAAGAATGACATCAAAATGTAATGGGAAGAATTTAATCCAGAAATTATTTTTTTGATGGAAAATAGAAGAGCTCTGACAATAAGCCAGTTGCATAGTTACATTTTATTTTTAAGTTTAACCATCCGACTTCCCTCTCCGTTGGCAGAAATAAATCATGGGAACTTCGATCATTATATCCTCTTATTCTTTATAGAATTTAGTTTACTTAGCAGGACAACCACTCTATTCTAATCCTTCATTCAGAAGAGTAAGGGGCATCTGTGATTCCTCAGTCGTGTAGGATATTTTTTAAGGAGCCAGTTGTCTGGGCCAATGCTTCTACTCATTATCTTTTTGAAGAAGTTCACCAAATCCTTGTGTAAATAAAGCCCTTGTTCATGTGGTCAGCAGTTGGCTAAATGATGTGCCTAAATTCACAGAGCTGGCTGCACAATTCTCATCTTTATTCTTGGACACATGTTATATTTTGTCCTTGGAAGCTCTAGAAGATGTGTCTGTTAGCACAATTTCTTTCCTATCTTGTAAGGTCTAAGGTGTACACTATTTCTTACTGCTCATCTCTTTCTTACTGGAATATCGGCAGACTTGTCTGATTTCTTTGTGCTCACATAACTTTTCCCTGTGCTATTGCTTTGGCGAATACCGATTTCTTATCCTTTCTCTTTACACAAACACACGGTATTTCTCATTGTCAATCTGGGAAACACTTTATCTTGGCTTTCAAAAACCTCCCCAAACCCCTGTCACTGCCCTATTTTTCTTTATCTCCAGCTTCTCCCCATCATATCCACCTGCTTCAGCCTAGCCAACCTCTCCTCTTTTGGAGAGATCAAAAGAGGAGATCTCTCTCCACCTAATGCCCAGCCATTGCTTGTCCATTTTCCCATCTGGAATGTCTTTCTTCCCTCCCCTCCCCCCCGTCAGCCTTTAAGCTGCAACCCAACTCCTTCCTTCTTTCTTTGGGATGTCTTTCTTGACTACTTCCGCTGATTCTATCTCATCCGTGGTTCATAACTTATTGCCAGAATTCCTCATTTGCCACACTTGTCACCAATAATCCAATATGCTTCCTTATCTCCCCAAGGAGATTATGTGTTTTTCTGGAGAATGAGGGCCCAAATTTAGGCTTCCCATCCTTCCTTCCTTCACATTGACTTTAGCAAAGGGCCCTCTCATAGGAGGCACTACACAGGCATTTGTTGAACCATCTGGTGCTGGACTGTTCTGTATTGCAGAGGGATACTTGCCTGATATTGAACTGATCCTCAGAAAGGTTAGATGATTGATTGCCTTAGGCCACACAGTTTTCTTTTCATCTGTCCGATTTCCTGGTATCATCGGCAATAAAAATGTAGCCATTCACACTTGATGGAGAGGTTTCCTTCCTGTTAAGTAATTCTCTACTCCTCTCATGGTCGCTAATCTTCTAAAACCTTCTCTTTTGTAATAGTTCCCCATGAGGCAGTCTTGTTTTAGTGCAACCCATTCCTGGCCTGAATATTTTGTGATATCCGGTATATAGATCCCTTCTCTCACTATATTGATGAGATAGTACAGGAGTTGGCAAACTTTTTCTATAAGGAGACAGAGCATAAATATGTTAAGCTCTGCAGGCCATTTGGTGTCTGTTGCAAACACTCAACTCTGCCATTGTAGCACAAAATCAGCAATAGACAATTGTAAACAAATGAGGTGGCTGTGTTCCAACAAAACCTTTTATGAATGCTAAAATGTGAATTACATATAATTGTCATGTGTTCATATTATTCTTTTGATTTTTTTTTAAACAATCATTGAAAAGTATAAAAACCATGCTTAGCTGGTAGGCTTTACAAATACAGATAGGTGGGCCAGAATTGGCCTGTCAACTCCTGATAAAATATATTAAAGTGCCGCCAGGGTACTTAAATTAGAGGTAAAGTTGGCTTGAGCCTGGTTCTCAGGCCTATGGAATTTCAAATCTGTCCCAAAGGTTCCTGTCTGTTCTTGGTGGACGTACGACCTCCTCCACTTCTTGTTCCTTCTTCCTTATAATATCTGGCCTCTGTTCTATACCAGGAGGACCCCTCCATGAAATAAAGCGCCTTTATTGAGCTCCTCAAAAAAGTCCCCACCCACACAAGTCACCATGAACAAAACAGACTTTACTGAAGGTTTCAGAGGAGTTCATCACAGAAATCTAAGACATGTCAATGGAATAGGACATTACACTTCTTAAAAGGTCATTCTATCCTTTTATCCATCCCCCCTCCCTCCCAAAAATATTATGTCTTCTTTTAAGAGGACTGGTTCAACTTTTTACAAGAGCAATACCTTTTCTCCCCTTTCAAATTTTAGGCATTCATTCATTCAGGATGTATTTATTGAATGTTTACTACAGTGCTGTCTAAGAAACTTTCTGTAATGATGGAAATGTTCCATATTTGCACTATTCAGTACAGTAGCCACTAGTCATATGTGACTATCGAGTACTTGAAATGTGCCTAGTGAGACCAGGAACTGAATTTTAAAATGTATTTTATTGAAATTAAATTTAAACAGCCATAAATGGCTAGTGCTGCCATCTTGGATAGCACAGATCTTATATGTGCAGGCCACTTAGATACCCTAAGAGGTTCTATTCATACTCAGTTCCTAAAATTTAGCACAAAGCTGGGACTGGGCCTTCACTGTTAGTGTGCAGGATTTAATTAAAATGCTGTTTTATCATGGCTGTCTTGTAATCAGTAATGTTCAAAGCTTTAACTCTTCACTCATGTCACGCAACTGAAGATAGTCCTTGGCTTTCAAGGTTCTCCCCTACTTTCCACTTCGATAGTATACAGAGGTATACAAAGGTAGTATGCAAAGGTTCATTCACCTGAAGGGCACATTCCTCACAAAAAGCACATCTTCAGCTATGTGTCCAAATGCTATATTGATTCCAGCTGCTTTTTTTAAGCAAGTACATAGATACAACAGCTGGTCTTTGTTCTTAATGCCTCTCCATTTAGGCTTAATATTTCATCTTAAATACTGTTTTAAAATGCTAACACGGGAATGATCCATATGGAAACTATCCTATGGAAATATTGATGGTTTGTACACAAGGGGATTAATCTAGCTGGATTAGGAAGACTTCAAAATAGTGCTAGAGTATTTCTCAGAAATGTCGATGGATGCTTAATTTAATCACTATAGATAAACACAATCTCTTGAGAAATGAAGCCATACTTTTGGCATAGTCACAAGGATATAATTAACCTGTGCATTATAGCAAAGCTGGAATCATTGTTACCAGGCCACTTGGAAAATTCTGCCAGAGAGTATAATATTCAAATACATGTGGACCTTGAAGAAGCTTAGATCTACAACCCCAAAGACTAAGTTAGTGTTGGAATCTACTCCAAAATTATGGCTCACAACAAGACAGTATCTAAGAAGTCCAGCATATTCAGGAGACCAGTCATGTTTAGTCTTCCCTAGTTGTCTGAGTCACTTAGCAAGTGGTAGGGCTCAAGACACAAGATATTGACGACTACCTTCCGGATTAAAAGATAGATTAGATATAAAACACCCAGTTAGTATCTTGTCATACAACAAGCACCTAACAAATCTTAGTTCCCCTTTCCCTCACTTTGCTCCCTGGCCTTTTAACTTCAGTTGTTAGGGAGGTGCATATCTAAAGGAGCCCTCTTCCAAGGATACTGCAACCAGACAACCTACCTCTCTGGAGTAGAGGTGCCCTGGAGGGATTGTGAAATAGGACAGAAGTGAGAAATGGCTCTGACCAGATGGTTCCAAACAAGGCCACAAGCAGTAGGAAATGGTATTCCTCTCTACTGTCAGTATTATAAACCCAGAACACAAAAAATTCTTACAGAGAATGTTCCAGGAAACATGAGCTCAAATTAAAAACCAAGCTCAAATAAAGCCTTAAAGAGCAATGGCTAGTGTGGTGGAAAGAATATTGCCCAATAATGAGGAGAACTGGATTCTAGCTCTCACTCTCTACGGATCCAAGCTGAACACTTTGACACTGAGTCTTAATTTTTCATTTGTGAACAATGCGTGTTGAACTAGGTGGTCTCAAGGCAGTATGATACTTTGTCATTCTATCATATTTCACTACAAGAATGATTTTGGTAATAGCTTTATTAACCCTATTAACAAAACAGCTGTAGCAGTATCTTTACCTGCATTTGAGGAAACAGTATCACTAGGGCTCCTTCACTCTCACTGTGGTCTGAGTCTACAATTAAATCAGGCCTGACTTATCCTTTTACACAGTAGACACTAGGGTCCATAAGACCTTTAGGACCCAAGAAAATGTTGTAGTTTTAATTTCTTTTAAAATCAGTAGAAAAAAATGAACATAATAATGATGAATATGTAACAATAAATGCAGCCTTGAGTGTGTGTGTGTGTGTGTATATACATATATATATACATATATATATACACATATATATATGTGTGTGTATACATATATATGTATATATATATATTTTTTTACCAATAAATACACATATATATGTGTGTATATATATATGTATATACATATATATATATTTTTTTACCAATAAATACACATATATATATGTGTGTATATATATATGTATATACATATATATATATTTTTTTTTTACCAATTCTGTCACAAAATATAATTTAATTTTTTGTTGTTGTTGTTTAAAGGAAGAAAGGGTCCATGGTCATAATGCAGTCCTATCCATTATAGATTCTAATGTATAAGAATTTATAATACCTTCTATTACATAAAACTTAGGAGAGTCTATATGGGTCTTTGCATTCCAGGTCCAGTAGTTGGCACTTGGTGGTGACACTTAGAAGTAAAGTTACATTTGAAAGTTAAACCAGCAAATCAACATAGTGAATGAGACCAATAATTTGCAAAAGTTACTTAAAATGCCAGAACTTCCAGGAAGAGGCAAATTAGGATATCTGTGATAGTAATTACAACCATTATCGACCATTTATGATGTGCCAGGTGTTGTATTAAGCGCATTATGTGCATTAGCTTATTTATCCTCACAACAACCTTATAAGGTAAGTGTTATTATAAACTCACTTTACAGAGGAATAAACAGGCTTATAGAGATTAAGTTAACGTGGTGAATGTCAGACATTGGTTAAATGGCAGAAACGGAATCTGAATATGGAGTTTGATTTGGGAGAACACAATAAGGCCCCAACAAATGCCCCTCACCCTGTGAAAGCACATGCAAGCCTCCACATATTAGCAGAGCTCAGCACGGGTGGAGTGAGTCTGCATGGAGCACAGGGAAGCAGGTCATACAAGGTGGACCCTAAATGGATGAACTCTAAAGACAAAAGGTAAAACGTGAAGGCTGATCGAAGAAAATGTTATTTATTTCATGGCCAAGTATTAGATAAAAACCTCTTAGGACACAAAGCAGCGGCACCCTTGTCCCTCTGCAGATCAGCATGATTCTCAGGTAGGTAATTGTCAATGGGCCTTGCATGAGAGAACCTTGAAACTTTTTAAAAATTAGTAACAGATTGACAAGGGTGTAGTAATACAATTGGAGAACAATTGCCTTCTTAAAAATTTAAGTTTTCAATGGTTGCAGATCAAAAGAATGAAGACATTTGAAATTAGCTATAAGAACTATAAAGAAATGACCATTCCAACAGATGGATGGGAATCATAAAAGAGAGATCCAGCAGAGGAGGAGATACCAGGACTGAAGGAGAGAAGACTCAAACGAAAGCTTCCCTTAGCCCCAGTGTTTTAGGGATTCCTAGTGAGATAACATTGGAAGTTATTACAAACATCACAGCACATAGTGTTCATAGTTTGTAGTAAAGAACTATGCCCGAGAGTAATTTGTTTACAGTTCTTATTCCATATGGTCTTCATTAAGTCATTCTCAATTCTTTTGTGATCTTTCTTGAGGCTGGGTTAATGACTTTCTCTAATACTCTAAGAGCATTAATGTCTGTATCAGATGGACCTCACTCAGTTGGCATATTAACCATGTCTTCTATTTTCCGATAGTTTGTTATCTTGGGACCTTGCTGTCCCCAGAAGTAGTACCCCTCTCAGGATTAGCTAATTCCTAGACATAGCCAACTTGCCTGTAAGCATACCCTTCATATGCAAACCAGCCAGTCTAGTGTCTATACCCCCCAACCATATCTTTTAGTGGGCTCTCACACTCTGGGACACTATCTGTCTGCCCTAATCACCCCACGGTCAGGTAACAGACAACCAGGGATAACCCCTATGCTCCAGAGCCTGCAACCCATTTTTTTTTTTTTTTTTGCTGATATTATTTAAAACTTTTCAATCCTGAACTACTTACCCTGCCTCCCCAGTTTCTTCTCATGGAAACCACAATAAAGGCTAGTGCCCACATTTCCCTGGATCCCTTAGCTTTTTGACCAAACCCATGTGGCCCTCTATGGCATGGTATGCCCCCACCTTTGGGGAACTGTGTGTATAACAAACTATTTTTTCTATGGCTGTTGTCTCCTGATCTTTTGGCTTTGCCATACCTGAATAATAATAGAATCTGTATTTTAAAATGATTGTTAATTATCTTTAAGAATCTAGTAACCTTGGTGGGAAGATCAAGTTAGAAGCTCTTTTCACTCAATACCCTTAGCCAGCTTTCTTCTTATCTGCATTGGGATACACATTACTAAGGAACTTAACAGTGTTTTTCCACACCGTCCATAGAAGAAAAACATGCTTTTATGCAAATGTTGATATTCTGGCCACTAGATGAAAAGAATTTCTGCGATAGGGTAAACTGGGTGAAATATAGTTATATCCAAGCCTCTTTTGTAGATGTGAGAGAAAGCAAAGGAGAAGGGGGCCATGATTTGGGCATGACCACTTCACTGATAGTTAATGAGAGAATGCTTAAGAATGCATCAAAGAGAAAGGAGGGTGTGAATGCACTCCATAAATTGAAGTCAGCAGCATTAGCTGGCACACAATAAGGATAAAAATATTTAAATACGAGGAATATGAATCACTCTCATGGGCCGGATGGAGATTTGCAGAGTGGGGCAGGAATAAATTATATCTCAGTACAATGTGTTTCAGTTTACATAGTTTAGGAGACAAGGAGCCCCAAGCTGGAGTGGAATACACCATTAGCCCTCCTCTCTCTGTGTCATAGAACCAGAGGCCCCTTTTCCCTTCCAGACCCCCTGCCCCTCAAGGGGTCAGTGGATCCAGAGAACAGTTTACTCACTTTTCTGCAAGCCAAGAGAAACCTGGAGAAGGAGTCAAACCCTTCAGGTGAAATGGGATGGCTACAAAATAACAGGGTGGAGAAGACCATTTCTGTAGGGAGCAACAGTGCCTTTGTTTCCTCATCTGCCAAATAGGGTAATAATAGCACTCCTCTCTGAGGGTTTTGTCAATTAAGAGATGTCTGCAAAGCACAGGGCACACAGCCTGGTCCCTGCGGCTGCTCATTAAGAGTTAGCTGTTGCTGCCAGCGGGCGCACGGGGGGTCCCAAGGCCTCTGTGACACAGCAGGGAGTGGTCCCCGTGGTCGAGGCCGCCAGCTCCTGCCACTCACTTGGCTCTGGCGTGGGCCAGTCTGATAGGGCAGCCCTGGCCTCTGGCCCTGCCCTAGGGCCCCGCCTGGCTGGTAAGGGACGCGGTGGGGTCAGAGTCCCCGAGCCTACGGGGATCCTGCACTTTATCCTGCACGCTTGGGAAGCTGAGAAGGCCCGCGCCCAGTGCAGGCTCAAGTGACCTCCCTCCAGGGAGAAAGGAAAGGGCAAGGGACTGTCAACACAGACCTGGTGCCACGGATCAAGATGTTAGAATATGCGCGGAAGCAGGAAAGGGCCAAATATGATAAATTGAGGTTCATTACAGACCCGAACCACGGGGAGAAGAAACCAGAACTGTCCGAACAAGTGTCCAATGGCCCCGTCGAGTCGGTCACCCCAGAGAACAGCCCGCTGGTGTGGAGGGACAGGTGGCGGCTTCTCCGACAGTACCTGGAAGAGGTGGGCTACACACGGACGCCCTCGTGGACCTGGTGGACCTCGTGGTCCGGCACGTGTGGTGCCTACTGGGCTATTCATTGGAGCTCAGGGAGGCCACAGAGCCCAGGCAAGGGGGCCGCAAGGCCACGCCGGCCCTGGGGGCTCAGCAGCGGCGAGTTGCTGCTGGTGAAACAGATGGAAGAGCAGACCAAGAGGAATGTGGTAGGCAAAGATGGCAAAGAGCGCTTGGGGGGCTGGGTGCTGGAGCAGATCCCCTTCCTGCAGAACTGTGAGGATTGGGAGAGCCATGAAGCCGACCAGCCGGACAGTGTGCAGCACAAGAAATGGGTGAAGTTTCCCCCAAAGCCTAATGCCTGCACTGGAGGATGAGGTGGAGGAGGAAGGACAACTCCGAGGACACCATCAAGGAGTTAGATTTTCTGGGCTTGGGAGAGGATGGGAGGCCTCTCCAGACCCTCAAAGCTGTACCGCAGAGGGACCCACCATGAGCTGCAAACCAGGGGATCAAACTCGGGGGAATTTCGGCCAACCTTTGGGATGTGGTGAGCACATGCCCTCATCCACAGCTGGAAGATTCCAGACCTCAACATGGACCCCTACAATGGTCATGAGTGTGCTGAGCCATGTCCTTCTTGGAGGACCATGCAGAGGCTGTGTGGGGCCCAACATTTAGTCCCACCTCCCAGTGCCTGCACTCCTATCTGTCAATGGCACCCATGCACATCCAGGCCCCTGGCAGCAGCAACTCAACCCGCCTCTGTACCTTCCCCACAACTAGCAATCACAGGATCCCCACCTCAGTGGCCTTCACCAACACTGAGCCTGCCCACATGGTGCCCTTCTTCTGCTCTAGTAATACCACTTTTATGACCTTGACGCTGGCAGTATCCTCCTCATACAGGAGTCCAAGGGGAGCAGCAGCCCAGCCCAAATCAACCAGGTGGTGAATCACTCAAACCAGCCCCGCATCATCACCACCCATGATGACAGAGTCATCCACTTCCTGGACAACCAGACAGGGAAATCTGTGCACTCCAGCTTGCCAATCTGCATGTGGTCACCTGCCTAGCCATGAACCCTAATGGCATATTCCTGATGTTGGGAAGCCATGACTATTCCCTGCATCTGTGGAGCCTGGATAACAAAACATGCATTCAGAAGATCATGGCCCATTGCAAGAGGCACGAGGAGGCCATCCAATCTGTCACCTGCCACCCCAACAAGGCCCTCATTGCCAGCATGGGCACTGATGCCCTGGCCAAGATCTTTTTATAATACGCATCTGGCCCAGTCCCGGCCTCCATGCTGGCTGTGGGATTGAGATGACTTCCAACCTCAGTCTGGAGGCCCAGAGGCCCAGCCTCTTCCCACCTTCCACAGAGTCTGGTGGTGCTTTCTCCAGGAGACCCTCCCCCATGGCCTACTCTTCCCTAAGCATCCAGCCTGGGGAGAAGCTTCCTTCAAGAATCACCCTCCAGGATGGCCTCTGAGAGTTTTCTCTCCGTACACTGACACCCAGTCCTGGTGAGGTGTCTTCTGACACCCTGAGCGGCCTTCTTGAGCACAGCACAACCAGGGCTAGATGTCCTTGAGGATCAGATTTCCCAAGATGCCAGAGGTGCAAGCTTCTCTCATTGAATCCCCAACTCCTCTTTTCCATCTTCCCAGACCTGGGACCAGATGCCATGGAGCCAGCTAGACCCTGGACTGTCCTCAGTGGGAGTGACAGGCCTGGCACACCCCAGAAGCTTGCTCAAGCCAATACCCTTCCCTCCAGTTCCTTCAACACAGCTTTCCAGAAACTACCCAATGCCTCCAGGGCCAGTAACTGCCTGAGGAGCAGATAATGGCCTCAAGGGAGATGCTTACCCTTACCTTCCCTACCCATGGAAAGAGGGCTTTCTCTTGCCTCTCCTTGGGTCATAGTGGGTGGAGAGGGGTCCCTCATAACTCCCTGTATATCTCTATAAATAAATGAGATTTTAGTGGAACCCTGCCCCCACCCCTGTTATCACTGTGTGATAGTTTGTCTTCTCTTCTCCTGACCCTCTACTCTCTTCCTCTATTTATTTCACTCCCTTTTTTGGGTTCCACCCTGAACTCCTGGGCCCTCTTCCACGTTCCTGTTTATAAGCCTCATCCCTTCTGCCCTGGACTTGGATGTGAAACTTGTCTCCATAAGCCCTTTGGAGTAAGAAATAAAAAGAGTTATCTATTGCTATTATCTACATTGCTATTATATATTATCTTCATTTTACAGATGAAGAAACTGAGGCTATAACCTAAAGGTTACTGGTGGTAAATGACCAGGCTGAGCTCAAACCCAAATCTACACACCCAACACTATGCTGCTTCTTATGCAGTAAAAGGCATTCTTTTTTGTAGGACTGTAGTGAGACGTGTATAATTTACATTTCTTCCTCCCTTCTTCCTTTGTTCTAACTCCATGCTTGCCAAGCAGACATCTGATGCCCTCCTGGGATCCTGGTGTCACAGGGGGTGCTCTGGGTAGCAGAAATTTGTGACCTGACCATCAATCCCAGGATTAATGAACTGACATTGTGCTAATGCATAAGATGTTCTTGCTTTGCTTTTTGTCTTGTGTATCACTCAATCCTGAGAACTCCAGGAGCACTGGCACAATTCAGTTCCTGACCCTGGAAAGCTGGTGCACAGACCTGAGCTGTGGTGACCAACAAGGAATCGCCACATTATGCATTGTGCTTTGGCCTGGTCAGTCTTTCTACCTCATCCCTCCCCACCTGTCTCATGCACCATGAAATTCTCCTGACAAGGCCCCAGTTTATTTTTCCATCTATGTCATTCTATGACCTTAATGTGGGTCAGTAATTAATATTCTTTTTGATGCTGACATAATTTCCCTTCACCACAGCTGTTTTTACTCCAATGAAAAGTTTTAAATGTGGTCATGATTCCTGATTTTTCACAAGTTAGAATTCCTTGATAACATTCGTAGGAAACCAAGGGATGCACTTCTGAGTAGGGGGAGTGGAAACAAAGAGAGACCTCTATGGCAATCCTCCAACTGTTGGGGAGGAAATACTGGTATTGAGTCAATGAGATTTATTTGCTTTATTCCATGTTTGTGAGAATATTGAGAATTACTGTCTATAATTGGTGACATCAGGATGACTGGTTTTCTGGTGCACTTAAGTTCAGGCCTCTGCTGGGATGTGTTGGTAAAAAGAATACAGCAGGCCTCATCTGGGGCAGAAGCTTCTCTCTCAGATCATCCTGACATCTGGGACAAGCCTTGGCCTTCCCCTGAGGCTCAGAGAAGCAT
The DNA here is from genome assembly GCF_017311325.1 of Ursus maritimus. Taxonomy (NCBI): domain Eukaryota; kingdom Metazoa; phylum Chordata; class Mammalia; order Carnivora; family Ursidae; genus Ursus; species Ursus maritimus. The sequence goes on from NW_024425452.1 coordinate 30,785,944, forward strand.
GAATGTTTAGATGAAACTGGGCTTAGTACCATTTTTCAGAGAAGGTTTCTTATCCTTTTTTTGGAGGAGCGAGGCAGTCTTTGCCATTGTTCCAGCCAATGGTAGACACTACATAAATTTACATGGAAACAAACAAAACCCCTCTGTGGGTAAATGGGGGGAAATGCTCACCCAATCTATTATAAAAGATGATAAAACTAGTTGTGCCCAATCTAAATGAATTTAAAATTCAATCTTTTTGCAGATAAATGGGGAAGTTATTTTCACTTTATAACGTTAATTCTTCATAGGAAGTTTCCTTTAAAGGCCGGACATTGATTAATCTGAAATAACACAGAAAAAAATATACATAAGCACAACTTCAGATACATCTTCTTCCTTCTGCCCTGTATCTATGTTCCAGCTACATGACATGTTTCTCGCTCCTAAATCTACCGTGCCAGTTCATGCCTCTGTGCCTCTGCACAGGCTGATCCCTTCTCTCACACAGTCCACCTGTTGGAACTCTACTTGGATTTCCAAGCTCTTGCCAAGTATTAACACTCACATGACACTTTTAATTAGGACTGATCTTTCCTTCGTGTCTTTCTACATCTTCTGTGTGTGTTCATTGTGAACACGTTTTCTACTTCCTAATTACAAGGTCTGAGTAAAAGAACCAGGGTTAGACTCTGTGTACTTCCCACTCCTACATGTCTAATAATTGTCTTGCATAGAATGTTCTCACATTTTCCCCCCTAGGTACCACTTACAGCAGAAGAGTATATGCCTTCAGATTGCTTTAAGATGGAATTTCTTTGAAGCTGTTCTTTCTCTTAAAAATTCATGTGAATTTTACATTCAAATCTATCATGTAGTATTGGTAATTTTAATATGAAAATGTTTAAATTTTCTCCTGTGTAAAATCTAGACTCCAGAAACCACCCCACAGTTTATGCTTTACCTAGTTAGACTTTCTAGCACATGGCCCTTGGGATACACTTCTCAGTTGAAAAGAGTATAAGTAGAAGCTTTAAAGTGTTTATTGAATTGAATTAAACAAGTGTAATGTAATGTAAAATGAAGCTTTTGTTCCAAATGCCAAATAATTGAGAAAATATAGTCAAGACAGAGGCTGCCTTGTCACTATTAAGGATAGAATAACATCTCAAAGAATTATTTAAAATAGCATAAGCTACCCAAAATGCATCATACTCACATCTGCTAATGTTCCCCCCAACCCCTCCAGTTCTCACGTCCAACTTGTGCAGTGATTATGTTAACCTGCTTGCAGCTAGTTGCTCTGAAAACCTACAAAGCAGAGTCCCACAAAAGGCAAACTGCTTTCCTTTTAGTCTTTGAGCTTCTGGACCCACGTCTCTTTCCATAGTTATGTTAGATTCAAACTGAAAAGAGTTTACAAATAACTGACACCTAGTATTAACATCTTATCTACCTGCTGAGTAATAGAATTCAGTTTTAAAGGACATGTCTAAAAGAGACTTCTAAAAAGACCTGGGAGAATACCAGATTACCTTAGGGAATAAATAAATTGCTGAATTGGAACATACAGTATAAATAAATAAAACACCCCTAACTCGTACCCTCTGCTGAAATAGATACTAATGGTCAGGCATTTGAAGAAATCATTTCCTAAACAACATTCCTATGCTAATATATGCCCAAAATATGCTAAATGCCTCCCAAAGATCTTTATGATAACATCATAATAATGGAATCCAGTGTAATATAGAATTCTCTGACTCTGTTGGGAAATGTGTTCGTGCAAGAACCAGACATTGTTCCTCATCACAATCTCGAACTACAGTCAAACTGATAATGGCAAAGGGCATTTGTAACCGAACAGGGTTACCTGAGCACAGATGTGACCTGTTCCCTTTGCATCTTTACATATCTCAGCAAGAACCTTACTAACGTCTGCTGAATGGAGAAGGGAAGTAGACCGGTGCCAACAGCTACATGATGGAGCTTCTATCTCTGCAGTAGTGACTCCCCCTACCGCTCCTAAATTCCTCATCTAATCTAGCATGATGTACTTGGGTCAGGCG
>NW_024425452.1:30787997-30804122 GCF_017311325.1 Ursus maritimus
AGGAATGCCTTTACATTTTCCTCTCCTTGAATATTTGCTTGTATTTTTCCTTCCTTGCCTGCTTACAAAACCAGCAGAAACAGGATTTTCTTTAGTCTGGCTTTGACGAGGTCATGGAATGCCTGGCGTCCACTGCTCCTTTCTGAACACATATCAAGCTGCCCTGTTCCTTCCGGCAGGGCTCTCTGAAACAGCCATGCTGTCGTTTATGGCTTGGCTGCCTTTCCGGTGCTGCCCTTATTCTAAGTATTTTCTGTTGCACTTGGCTGAAATTGTATATAATGCAGTAAAATCACTGAACCGAAGAAGATCTGCCTGCCTGTTTCTCCCGCAAGGCAAACAGCATCCGGAGGAGCAACTCATCATGGATCCGGTGATATTTCAGTCACACTGTGACCGCGCAGGCAGGTTTAATCAACTTCCCCACACACGTAATTCACAGTGGATCCCTTTTGTTTCACTTATCATCAGAATGAATACACACAGGAAAGCTCATTTAGCCCCCACCATTTGTCACCGGCTGCAATATTAAACATTGATTTTATTTTCCCAGATCAGAAATGATGAAATCAGTATCTAACATGGCAAGTTTATATTTGCTCATACTTTTCATTCAGATTCACTGACAAATTTTAAAACATTTTACATTGCATAAATGTTTATAGATTTAAATGTCAGTATGGTTAAGAGTTAATTGCACATGAAACTGATTGCATTAAATTTTAAAGTGAGAGTGTTTATTATTAAACACATATGGAGATATTGTATTATTTATTGTTGTGATCCACTAACTCACCCATTAGTTAATTTGTTCATTATTCATTTGACATACGTTAATGCAGCATTTAGTATTTTTTGGAGTGCTTGGAAGTAAAAAGTTACGCATTGACATATGAAAGTGTTTTCAAACTATAGAACTTTATGGTTGTATCTGGAAGTCCTTTTTGTGTTTCAAATATTCATTCATTCACAAAATGTTAGGCACTCACTGCGTACCTCCCAAGCTCTGTGGTAAGAACTGCGAAATCACAGACAAATAAGAATCAATCACCTTCCCCCGACGGCCCCTTCAGGAGCTCATAGTCTGGTGGGAAAGAAGCAGGCACAGAAAAAGACAGATTTTGTAAAGAAGTCATAGATGAGGTTCTTTATGGTAGATTCATAGGTGGTCTCCTGCTCCATGGGCTCCACAGAGGAACAGAGGAAGTAGAAACCAGAAAGAAGAGAAATGTCAGCTTTGAAATGGCTTGAGGTATTTAGGAATGTTGAAAAATTATAGTGCCTGGAACAAATAATAAGAAAAGTAACTAGAGAAATGGAAGGAGGACCCAGGATGTGAAAGTCTATTTGTTGTGCCTCGACTTCACCCTATAGTCATGGGTCCAGCTGCCATTCAATTGCTTTGTACCTTGTGTAAGGCCCTTGGTTTTTCTGAGATCTAGTTTCCTTATCCATCAAATGGGCGTAATGATATCATACTCCCAAATCACGTCATGGGACTGTGATGAGAATCAGATTAAATAATGAACAGGAGTCATTTTTAAGACAGTGAAACATGACACACAAAAGAGGTATTATGATTATGATTTAAAAGCTGAGATAAACTTGAATTCTGTGGCAACAAGTCATCAGAAAAAAATCTTCTTTCCTGGAGCACCAGATAGTAATAGCTAATTTATAAGCATGTAGTAGAAAGGTCTTTATTTAAACATCAATTTCTTGATTGAGAATTGACAAAAAAAAAAAAAAAAGCCTCTAAGTGAATTGACTGAAAGTAAGTAGAGAATAAATGGCTCATAGCTCATGGTTTGAAGGGTGCCCCTAGAGTTGTGCTGTGTGTAACCTGCACAACCATACACCAGGGTCTTTGCCAACATAAAGCTTTGGTAAGAGAGTAAAGAGAGAATAGTGGAAAATCACTATTTGAAGAGATTTGAGCTAGCATTTTCTAGAATTGAAAGACAGGATTTACTGACCCAACAGCACACTAAGAGTACTGAGCTTGATAAAGATAAATACATACTTCCAGCTCTACCACTGATTGGCTGTGGACACTGATCATGATACTTCAACTCTCGGCGCTCTGGTTTCCTTATATATAACACGAAATTACTTATTTATTTATTAGAGAGAGAGAGAGTGCATGAATAGAGGGAAGGGGCAGAAGGAGATGGAGAAGCAGATTCCCTGCTGAGCAGGAAGCCAGAGGTGGGGCTCAATCCCAGGATTTTGGGATCATGACCTGAGCCAAAGGCAGATGCTGAACCGACTGAGCCACCCAGGCGCTCCTATAACACGAAAGAATAACACTACTTTCTTCATAAGTTTGTTGTGAAGTACAAGTGAGTTTGTATTTGCGTTTAGCGCACTGGTACAGAGCAGGCACTCAAAAAATGTTAGCTATTATTACAAAGTAATGATAACTAGATTGACAGCCTATTTGTCACTGGCAACAATGGAGTAATACACTAAAATCCTTAAAGTGCTAAAGAGGCAATAACTATCAACCTGGAATTTTATTAAGCCTAGGTAAACTAGTAACATCGAGTAAAAAAAAATCAAGATATTTTCAAACCAAAACTAACAAAGTGTACAACCCATAACCCCTCATTAAGGAATTGTTAATGGATACAGTATGCAAAAAGAAATGAATTCATAAGGCCTGAGTTACAAGAAAGAAAATTTACCATAAAAAAGGATTACAATAATTCTGAATTAGTTATTGAAGAGACAGCATCTACTATTTTTTGTGTTGAAAAAATTAAAAATGAAAATCAGATAAAAATAATAGGAGGGAAGGAGGTGTCCAATGAATAGTTAAAGCCTGCTATGATATGTATCCTACACAGAAAGACTGAAATACTATTAGAAAAATATACACTTAAATATTTATATTTTAAAAATAAAGGTAATTTGTCACACATAAAATACAAGATATACCCTCCAAATCGGCAGGGGAAAAATTAAAGAAATAATAAGGGTAAACAAACGTATGAAATAAAACAGTGGAAATAAGACATCACTGTTTGCAATAGCATAAGTCAGGAAACAACAATACCAAGAGAAGACTGGGGAAATGTGTGTACTGTTGTTCAATAGTAAACAACAGAGTAAGTCACATGAATGAACTGGAGCGGCAATCAAAGGGCTAAATTGGCAGAAAAACAAGTTGCGAAGGACATACTGAGTATGATAACATTTATCTGAATTTCTGAAGTATAAAAACATGAGAAGGAGAGGGGAGAACTTGGTTAAAACCCAAGAAATTTATCTAGGGTTAATATTCTCATGCATTTGTACTTTTTTGGTCATAATTTCTTAGACTTTTCTGATTCCTCTTATGGAAGCTTAGATGGTTTTTTAACATCTGTCTATTTGACATTGTGTATTTTCTCTTTAAACTTCGAATTCTTTTTAGCCAAATATGTCAACTCTGCTCTGCACTTCTCACAGAGTTCTTGAGCAAGGGGGGGGGGGGGGGGGGGGGGTGGCTGCATTTAACATATGATAACTATCTCTGCATCCCAAGGAATGATGTCTCTTTTCCAGTCATCTTACAGCCTCACCGCAAACTCAGTTCTGATATGCCATCACAATCACAAACTCAGAATTATTCAGGTTTTGGCCTTAGTTTAATTGCAGATCATACATTTTCAAATTATAATTTAATTTGGACAGTCACTAACTGTCCAGAAGTATTGGATTAATTACTCAGTGATTGTTGCCTTTCTTAAAATCAGGGATCACACTGATTACCTACCTCTGTAGTATGCTCAATGCTAACTCCCCACTCGGGTTTCACATTTGGCACAGTCTATTTTCAACTATATCATAAATTCACAGAATGTCAGAACTTTGGAAAAAAGAGGTTTTAGAGACCTGTTGTCCAACAAGCTCATTTAACAAATGCAAAAATTCAGTTCAAAAAGTTGAGTAAATTACTGAAGATCGCACAACCACTAAATGCTAGCTTTCATCAGGACTTAAGTACAACTGTCTTGATTTACATTTTTAACCATTGGGAATTTAGAGTGTAATCTATTGTGTAGTTTTAAGAGGCTTCAGGCACATGGATGATGGGAAAGTAAGGTGTGATAGCATACTTCAGCTTTTCTGCCATCTCTTAGTGCGTTCTTTCATATCTTTCATGTCAGAAGAAAACTGATACAGTTGGAAAATCAGGTAAATACTAAATGTTTAATAGTTTAAAGTTGATTAGATTTCCAAAAGGAATTTAAAACCCATACAGCACAAGTTCCTTGTTTTTAATAATCTAGTACTTCCTCATTGAAACTTCTAACCACTTTCTACTATCCAAAGCAAACATAAAAAGAAAATAAAGATTTCTTATAAGTGCAACTAAGTGCCAGTTTGACACCCCAATCTGAGTAGGGCATAGGAACAGACTTAATGGGACATCATATGCAGAAGGACTAGGGAANNNGGACATAAAAATGAGAGTTTCTAAATGAGAGGGAAAAGGATTACTTAGCAATTTTTAGAGCGATTTAAGAAGTTTCGGGACTAGCCTTAAAAATAAGCAATGTAAAAACTTCCAGTGTTGGCCAAGATTGAGTAAACCTACTATAGTCTGTCTCACTGATTATAACTAAAACTCTGGACAGAATATAAAAAGTAACTGCTTGAGGAGTCTGAAAAGTAAACATAGCAGGCTGATTAGGGAAGGAAGTTAAAACCTGCAGCACAAACCACCAGCCATGGTGATGACTTTCCTGTATTTCTTTCCCTCTTTTGTCTGCCAGCTTTGCCATGATGATACACCAGGTCTAGGAACTGTGCAGTGGGTATGGACAGGAGAAACTCTGAGAGAAACCACTCTTCCTAGCCAGAGGACTGGGGAAAGGATCAACTGGAGAGGCCAAGAGATCATCCTTTCCCCTCTTTTTCCCTCTGTCTTGTGCCGGCCCCAGCTGTGAAGCTGCCCTTCTGCAGCACCAGAGGCAGACATGGCATTGGCATCTAAAATCCCAGAGACAGTTCACTCTCCAGCTAGAGGAATCAGGAGAAGGAACTCTTGTGGTGTCTTTTTCACACTCTCTCTTATCAACTCAACTCGAGGGCAACCCCAATTGCACAGAATTGCATTATAGCACCAGGGCTTGAAACTGAGAGAAGGAAATCCCTTAATTCTCTGTATGTACAAGTCACAGGCTGCCTCCACAAGCTGTGCGTGTGTAGGACAGACCCAAAGAAGCTTAGCAAAAGATTTGAGAACTAAACCGTCATCTATTCTTGCTGCCCTAGTCTCAGACTGACCCTTCAGTGGTTCATGCACATAGACTTCCAGAACCATCGGCTGGAAAAAGGAGAAGGCCTGACTACTGCAAGTTTTTATAAACAGCGGAGCTCAAAGTCTGAAGTTTTAGAAGTCTGCACCATCACCAGGGTTGTGCCTGGCAGGCTTAGCAGTCCTCCTGTGGGGAAGGAAGGTGGAGGCCTGGGAGCAGGCAGCATGGTCTAAGGATCCCTTGGGTCACCTGGAGAGAAATAGTTCCCCTTCTTCCAATGCATTTGGGAGAGGTAGCATGGTCTCTCTGGGGACAAAAGAGCTGGTGGGAGCCAATGTGCTACTCTGTTCAATACCATAGGAACAGACACCAGCTGAGGGTAGCAAACCTTGGTCCTGGCCTTTTGCTGGGCTTTACCATAAATTCTGAGTTGCTGCACAGTTGTGCAACCACTTTTCTGGGACAAACCAGCACCAGCCACAGCACGTAAGACCCTCCCCCAGAGAATCAGTGTGGGTTCCTGTCATGGGGGTCTCTGAAATTTGAAATTTTGAAACCCAGACTCCTGCCAGAAATAAAACACAGGAGTACTGTGTTGCCTGACAGGGAGACAGCTCAGACACAGACAGGGTGAAGGCAGGAATTTGACAGAAGCTGGTGACACAAAAGGGGAGATTGTTTTCTCTTCTGTAAGGGCTTCCTAAAGAGTGGCGGGTGCAAACTCCTTGCTCAGGGGACAAGAGAGCAGGGTGTTGCCATTTCCCCCCCACTCCTACCCATCAACGCTGACTTCAGTGAGCAACACAGTGCCCCCCCCCCCAGTGGAGGCTGGAGCCACTTACACCAAGCCCCATCCCTGGCACCCTGCATGTGCCTCTCCACTAGGGCAAGTCTGTCTGAGAATCAGAGCAGCAGGTCCCTCTTCCAGAAGACCAGCATAAACCCCTCCCATGCACCAAGTCTACTGATAACAGAGTGCTGCAAAACTTCAGCTCTAAGGGAAATAGGATCTAGCTTCTTTTAACAACCAGACCAAAACACACTTAGTTAAAATTTGCTACAGAGTGGACAAGGTCCCCAAACCCCCCACTTCAGGCAAGGAGAAACTCTGCAGTGGACTGACCTGAAGGAAGGAACAGCCAAAACACGACACCTGGGTCTACACTGAAATATCTGACGCACCAGGCCCTGGACAGTATAGAACCTCTTCTTAATATAGCTATTACTGTCAGAAGAGGACTATAACAGGTTTTCCTAACAATCACAGAAAAAAAGAAGAAAAAAAAAAAAACCAACAGTGATGTAGACAAAATGACAAGATGGAGGAATTCACCCCAAAAGAAAGAATAGGAGGAAGTAAAGGCCAAGGATTTAATCAATACAGATATAAGTAAGATGCCTGAACCAGAATTTAAAACAACAATCATTGGGATACTAGCTGGGCTTAAGAAAAGCATAAAAGACACTAGAGAATCCCTTTCTGCAGAGATAAGGGAATTAAAAACTAGCCAGGCTGAAATAGAGAATGATATAACTGAGATGCAAAACTGATTGGATGCAATGACAACAAGGATGGATGAAGCAGAGGAATGAATCAGTGATACAGAAGATAAAATTATGGAAAATAATGAAGCTGAAAAGAAGAGGGAGAGAAAAGTATTGGATCATAAATGTAGTCTTAGGGAACTCAGCAACTCCTTAAAGCATAACATTAATATCATCTCAGAAGAAGAAGAGAGGGGAAAGGGGACAGAAGGTTTATTTGAGGGGCACCTGGGTGGCACAGTGGTTAAGTGTCTGCCTTCGGCTCAGGGCGTAATCCCGGCGTTATGGGATTGAGCCCCACATCAGGCTCCTCCACTATAAGCCTGCTTCGTCCTCTCCCACTCCCCCTGCTTGTGTTCCCTCTCTCACTGGCGGTCTCTATCTCTGTCGAATAAATAAATAAAATCTTAAAAAAAAAAAAAAGGTTTATTTGAGCAAAATATAGCTGAAATCTTCCCTAATCTGGGGAAGGAAACAGACATCAAAATCCAAGAGGCACAGAGAACTCCCATTAAATTCAACAAAAGCTGGCCCACACCAGGACATATTGTAGTCAAATCCTCAAAATACACTGACAAGGAAAGAATCCTGAAAGCAGCAATAAAAAAAAAAGTCCTTAATCTACAAGGGGAAGAAAAATCAGATTCACAGCAGATCTGTTCACAGAAACTTGGCAGGCCAGATGAGAGTGGCATGATATATACAATGTGCTGAATGGGAAAAAATATGCAGCAAAGAATACTTTATCCAGCAAGGCATTCAGAATAGAATGAGAGAAAAAGATTTTCCCAGACAAACAAAAACTAAAAGAGTTCATGACCACTAGACCAACACCACAAGAAATATGAAAGGGCACTCTCTGAGTGCGAAAGAAAGACCAAAAGCAACAAAGACTAGAAATGAACAAGAACATCACCAGAAAGCAACTTTCTAAGTAACACAATGGCACTAAATTCATATCTATCAATAGTCACTCTGAGTGTAAATGGACTAAATGCTTCAATCAAAAGACATAGGTATCAGAATGGATAAAAAAAACAAGACCTATCTATATGCTGCCTACAAGAGACTCATTTTAGACCTAACGACACCTGCATGTTCAAAGTGAGGAGATGGAGAACCATCTATCATGCTTAATGTATGTCAAAAGAAAGCCGAAGTAGCCATGTTTATATCAGATAAACTAGATTTTAAACCAAAGACTGTAACAAGAGATGAAGAAAGGCATTATATCATAATTAAGGGGTCTATCCATCAAGAAGATCTAACAATTGCAAATATTTATGCCCCTAACTTGGAAGCACCCAAATATATGAGTCAGTTAATAACAAACACAAAGAAACTCATTGATAATAACACAGTAATAGGAAGGGACTTTAATACCCCCACTTACAGCAATGGACAGATCATCTAAGCAGATCAATAAGGAAACAATGGCTTTGAATGACACACTGGACCAGATGGACTTAACAAATATATTCAGAACATTTCATCCTAAAGCAGCAGAGTACACATTGTTTTTCAGCACACATGGAACATTCTCCAGAATAGATCACATACTGGGTCACGAATCAGCCCTCAAAAAAGTACAAAAAGATTGTGATTATGATCATACCATGCATATTTTCAGATCACAATGCTATGAAACTTAAAGTCAATTACAAGAAAAAATTTGGAAAGACCACAAATACACAGAGTTTAAAGAACATGCTACTAAAGAATGAACAGGTTTACCAGGAAATTAAAGAAAAAAATTAAAAATACATGGAAGCAAATGAAAATGAAAACATGACAATCCAAAATCTCTGGGATTCAGCAAAGGCAATCCTAAGAGGAAAGTATATTGAATACAGGCCTATCCCAAGAAGCAAGAAAAGTCTCAAATACACATCCTAACCTTAGACCTAAAGGACAGCAAGTAAAGTGTAAAGCCAGCAGAAGAAGGGAAATAATGAAGTTTAGGGGAGAAATAAATGATACAGAAACAAACAAACAAACAAACAAAACAGAACAAATCAACGAAACTAAGAGCTGGTTCTTTGAAAGAACTAATAAAATTGATAAACCCCTAGCCAGACTTACCAAAAGAAAAGAGAAAGCACTCAAATAAATAAAATCATGAGTGAAAGAGGAGAGATCGCAAACAACACCACAGAAATATAAACTATCATAAGAGAATATTATGAAAAATTTTATGCCAGCAAAATGGGCAATCTGGAAGAAATGGATAAATTCCTAGAAACATACAAACTACCAAAACTGAAACAGGAAGAATTAAAAAATCTGAACAGACCCATAACCAGCAAAGAAATTGAATCAGTAATCAAAAATCTCCCAACAAACAAAAGTCCAGGGCCAGATGGCTTCCCAGAGGAATTCAGCCAGACATTTAAAGAAGAGTTAATACTTATTCTACCTAAACTGTTCCAAAAAAAAAAAAAAATAGAAATGGGAGGAAAACTTCCAAACTCTTTCTATGAGGCCAGGATTACCTTGATTCCAAAAACAAATTTTAATAAAAGAAAGGATAAGACCCATATGATCCTTTCAATAGATGCAGAAAAAGCATTTACAAAATACAGCATCCATTCTTGATAAAAACCCTCAACAAAGCGGGGATAGAAGGAACATACCTCAACATCATAAAGGCCACAAACAAAAGACCCACAGCTAATATCTTCCTCAATGGGGAAAAACAGAGTTTTCCTCTACAGTCAGGAACAAGACATGGATGTCCACTCTCACTATTACTATTTAACATAGTACTGGAAGTCTTAGCCTCAACAATCAGACAACAAAAACAAATAAAAGGCATCCAAATCAGCAGGGAAGAAGTCAAATTTTCACTATTTGCAGATGACATGATACTCTATGTAGAAAACCTGAAAGACTCCACCAAAAAATTGCTAGAACTAATATATGAATTGAGCAAAGTCACAGGATATAAAATCAATGTACAGAAATCTGTTGTATTTCTATACAGAAATAATGAAGCAGCAGGAAAAGAAATCGAGGAATGTATCCCATTTACAATTGCACCAAAACAGTAAGATACCTAGGAATAAACCTAACCAAAGGGGTAAAAGATCTGTACTCTGAAAACTATAGAACACTTATGAAAGAAACTGAAGATGACACAAAAAAATCGAAAAACATTCCATGCTCATGGGTTGGGCGAACAAAAGTTGTTAAAATGTCCATACTACCCCAAGCAATCTCCACATTTAATGCAATCCCTACCAAAATACCACCAGCATTTTTCACAGAGCTAGAACAAACAATCCTAAAATGTGTATGGAACAACAAAAGACCCCAAATAGCCAAAGTAATCCTGAAAAAGAACAGCAAAGGTGGAGGCATAATGATTCTGGACTTCAAGCTATATTTATAAAGCTGTAGTCTTCAAGACAGTATGGTACTAGCACAAAAACAGACACACAGATACATGGAACAGAATAGAAAACCCAGAAATGGACCCACAACTATATGGTCAACAAATCTTTGACAAAGCAGGAAAGAATATCCAATAGAAAAAAGAGAGTCTCTTCAACAAATGATGTTGGGAAAACTGGACAGCCACATGCAGAAGAATGAAACTGGACCACTTTCTTACACCATACACAAAAATAAATTCAAAATGAATGAAAGACCTAAATGTGAGACACAAAACCATCAAAATCCTAGAGTAGAACACAAGCAGCAACCTCTTTGACCTCAGTTGCAGCAACTTCTTACAAGACACATCTCCAGAGGCAAGGGAAACAGAAGCAAAAATAAACTATTGAGACTTCAAGATAAAAAGTTTCTGCACAGGGACACCTGGGTGGCTCAGTTGGTTAAGTGTCTGCCTTCAGCTCAGGTCATGGTCCCATGGTCCTGGGATCGAGTCCCATATCAGCCTCCTTTCTCAGTGGGGACCTGCTTCTCCCTCTGCCTGCTGTTCCCCCTGCTTGTGCTCTCTCTCTCTCACTCTCTGACAAATAAATAAATCTTAAAAAAAAAAAGTGCTTCTGTGTAGTGAAGGAAACAATCAATAAAACTAAAAGACAACCTACAGAATAGGAGAAGATATTTGCAAATGACATATCTGATAAAGGGTTAGTATCCAAAATCCATAAAGAACTTACTAAACTCAACATTCAAAAAACCAGAAAATTTAGTTAAGAAATGGGCAGAAGACATGAATAGATATTTCTCCAAAGAAGACATCCAGATGGCTAACAGACACATGGAAAGATGCTCAACATCACTCATCATCAGGGAAATACAAATCAAAACCATGATGACATACCATCTTACACCTGTCAGAATGGCTAAAATTAACAACACAGGAAACAACAGATGTTGGTGAGGATGCAGAGAAAAGGGAACCCTCACACACTATTGGTGGGAATGCAAACTGGTTGCAGCCACCTGGAAAACAGTATGGAGGTTTCTCAAAAAGTTAAAAATAGAACTACCCTATGACCTAGCAATTGCACTACTAGGTATTTACCCAAAGTATATCAAAATACAGATTTGAAAGGGTACATGCACCCCAATGTTTATAGCAGCGTTATCAACAAGAGCCAAATGGAAAAAGCCCAAATGTCCATCAACTGATGAATGGATAAAGAAGTGGGATATATATATGATGGAATATTACTCAGCCATCCAGAATAATGAAATCTTGCCATTTGCAATGACGTGGATAGAACTAGAATGTATTATGCTAAGCAAAATTTAAAAAAAGACAAATACCATATAATTTTATTCAGATGTGGAATTTAAGAAACAAAACAGATGATCATATGGGAAGGAAAAAAAAGAAGTAAGCAAACCATGAAACTCTTAAGTATAGAGAACAAACTGAGGTTTGATGGAGGGGGATGGGTAGGCAATAAGCTAAATGGGTGATGGGTGTTAAGGAAGGTACTTATTGTGATGAGCACTGGGTGTTACGTGTAAGTGATAAATCACTAAATTCTACTCCTGAAACCAATGTTACACTATATGCTAAATAACTAGAATTTAAATAAAATCTGAAAAGAAAAAAAAGAAAAATGCCAAAAAAATACATCTGTCAACTCAGAATTCTATGCTCTGTGGAAATATCCTTATTTTTTTAACAGAATACTTAAGTCAACAATATCAGAATACACTTTCTTCTCAAGTGCATGTGAAACCTTCATCAAGATAGACCATGTCTATATACATAAAGATAACATAAATAAATACATAAAGATAACAAATTTAAAAGAACTGAAATCATACTAAATATGTTCTCTGACCATAATGGAATTAAACTAGAAACAATAAGAAGATATATGGATAATCCCCCCAAATTTGGAAATTAAAAAAAAAAAAACACTTCTAAATAATACATGGATTAAAGAAGAAATCCCAAAGGAAGTTAGATAATATTTTGAACTGAATGAAAATGAAGATACCACATGTCAAACTTTTTGACTGCAGCTAAAATAATGCTTAGAGAGAAATTTATAGCACAAATCTTATATTAGAAGTCTCAAATCAATGCTTTATACTTTCTCTTGAAGAAACTAAAAATAACTAACACAAAGCAAGTATAAGGAAGGAAATAATAAAGAGCAGAAATCAGTAGTATTGAAAAAAGAAAAAAAACAATGAAAAAACATTTAATGCAGTGAAAATCTAGATTTTTGAAAAAACTGAATAAAATTGATAAACCTCCAGTATAAAGATCATCATTATAAAGATATATCACTGCAGAGCCTGGAGCCATTAAAAAGATAATAAAGGGTATGACAACAACTTTATTCTCATAAATTCTATAACTTAGATGAAATGGACCAATTTCCTGAAAGGCACGAGGTACAAAATCTTATTCAAGGAGAATAAATAACTGGAATAGTACTATATCTTTTAAACAATTGGATTTGTGTTGCAAAGTTTCCAATAAAGAAAGTTCTAGGGCCAAATGGTTTCATTGGACAATTCTACCAAATATTAAAGAGGAAATTATACCAATTCTACAATTCACTTCCAGAAAACAGAAGATACAGTTCCCAACTCATTTTACTAGGCCATTATTATCCTGATACCAAAACCAGACAAAGACATTACAAGAAAATAAAACTACAGAATGATGTCTCACACATCCAAGATATAAAAATCTTCAATAAAGTACTAACAAATAAGATCCAATGATATGTAAAAAAGATAATTCACTATGACACAAAGTTGTTTCAATATCAGAAAATCAATCAATGTAATTCACTAAATGATTCACAATAAAAATTCTCACAAATCTAGGAACAGAAGGGAACTTCCTCAACGTGGTAAAGAGCATCTACAAAAAACCCTACAGCAACATTATATTTAATAGCATGAGACTGGACACTTTCTCCCTAAGTGCCTAAGTGGGTACAATGTAAAGATATCCTTTCTCACCATATTTATTCTCATCATATTTACCCTTAGTATCATACTGTAAGTTTTAAACAGTGTAATAAAGCAAGAAAAAGAAAAGACATACAGATTGGAAAGGCAGTAGTAAAACTCTTTCTATTCAAAGATAATAATTGCTTTGTGGAAAATTTCAAGAAATCTAAAAAAGAGCTGTTTGAACTAACAAGTGAGTTTAACAATGTCACAAGATACAAAGTTAATATACAAAAATCAATGGTATTTCTATATATTAGTAATGAGCAATTGAAAATTGAAGTTATAGAAAACTGTCCTTTACAAATAAATTAAATACTAAGTGTAAACCGAACAAAATATGCACAGATTCTCTGTGCTGAAAACTATAAAACACTAATGAATAAAATCAAAGTAGACCTAAGTAAATACAGAGAGGCGCCATGTTAATGGAAGACTCAATATTGTTAAGAAGTTAATTCTTTCCAAACTGATCTATAGATTCAACAAAATCCTAAACAAAACTCTGAAGGGATTTTTTTTTTTCGATAGAAAAGAGATTCTAAAATTTATATAGAAACTAGAACAGCCAAAATAATTTTGTCAAAGAACAAAGTTGGAGGATACACACCACCTGATTTCAAGATTTCCTATTAAGCTACAATAATCAACACAGTATGGTAACAGCAAAAGATAGACCTGTAGATCCACGGAACAGAATCAAGAGGCCATGTATAAACTCACTGAAATATAGTCCATTGATTTTTGGCAACGAGGCAAAGGCAATTCAACAAAGAAAGAACAGTCATTCAGCCGTATGCAAAGAAAAGAACCTTGACATTATACATATCATACAAAAAGTAACCAAAAATAGATTATAAACCTGATGTAAAATATGACACTATAAAACTTTTAGAAGAAATCATAAGAGAAAATCTTTGTGTGTTCAAATTAGGGAAAGATATCTTAGATACAACTCCAAGAACATGACCGCAAAAGAAAAAAATTCTTTAACATACCTCATCAAAATATAAAAACTTCTGCTCTTTGAAAGATATCAAGAAACTGAAAAGCCAAGCCATAGACTGATAGAAAATATTTATAAATTATACATATGACAAACAGCTCGTATCCAGAATATATTTTAAAAAACCTTAAAACTCAACAAAAAGAAAGCAAATAACCCAATAAAAAATAGGCAAAGATTTGAGCAGACACTTCACCAAAGAAGACTGATAGGCACCTGAAAAGATACTTTTTTAAAAAAGATTTTATTTATTTATTATTTGAGGTGAGAAATTGAGAGAACAAGTGGGAGGAGGGACAGAGGGAGAAGCAAACTCCCTGCAGAGGAAGGAGCCTGATGTGGGACTCGATCCCAGGATCTTGGGATCATGACCTGAGCCGAAGGCAAACGCTTAACTGAATGAGCCACCCAGGCTTTGGGGAAATTAAAATTAAAATCACAAGATCCCATTATACTTCTATTAGGGTGGCAAAAAACAAAAACAAATAAAACCCCTAACAATATCAAGCGCTAGCAAAGAAAAGTGGAATTACCATATATTCGAGATGCAAAATGGTACAGCCACTCTGTAAAATAGTTGGGCAATTTCTTATAAAACTACACGTGCAAAAACCATTCAGCCCAGAAATTCCACTCCTGGGTATTTCACTTAAGAGAATGAAACAAGTTCATACAAACACCTGTACACAAATGTTGATAGTACACAACTGGAAACAACCCAATACCTTGCAACTGTTGAAGGATAAATACAAACTATTAATACAGGCAACAAGATGGATGAAGCTCAAATACATTATGCTAAGTTAAGGGCCAACAAACTATCTGGTCTCTAGGCCAAATTCAGCCACATTTATTCACTTATGGATTGTCTGTGGCTGCTTTTATGTTACTATGGCAGATTGAATAGTTGCAACAAAGACTATATGGCCCACATGGTACAGTAGCTAAAAATATTTACTACCCGGCCCTTACAGAAAAAGCTTACCAATTCCTGTGTTAAGTGAGGGAAGATAGACACAAAAACTACATGTTCTGTGGTTCCATTTATACAATGTTCTGGAAAAGTCAAAACTATTGGGAGGGAGAACAAATCACTGGTTCCCAGGGGTTGGGCTCGGTCACAGGAATTGACTATAAAGAATCAGCATTTTGGGGTGTGATAGAACTATTCTGTATCTTATTATGGTGGTTGTTACACAACTGTCTGCATTTGCTAATTAACATAACTGATAAAGCTGCACATCCCTCCCCTGCCTCCCACCCCAAAAAGCGAGTCTTTCTGTATGTAAACTAAAAACTAAATTAAAAAAAAAAAGGCAAAATAAGTACTGTAAAATGACACATATATTAGTCAGGACTTTTTAGCTGCAAGTTGCAGAAACTCAAATGATTTTTAAGCTGGAAAGAAAAGAGATGACTCACTGCTCAGAGAACTGGAAGAGCTACTTCGGTGAATGACAAACCCAAAGGCTGGACTTCAGGAACCAGAGGTGAGAGATGACACCCACAGATCATTGGGGCCAGGATTCTTTCGGGTCTTATATTCTTGGTTGCTCTCTCCTATTGATCTCCTTGTGGCAGGAAACCTGTCTCCCGGCAGTCCCAATTTAGTAACCCAGAGAAAGAGAGAAACATTTTCCCCCTAAGTGTTTACTTATCAACTCCGGGGAAAGATGATGATCTTTGTGGTCACAGACTCACACCTTGATCAATCACTGTAGCCAAGAGGGAAAAAGCACTAGGATAGCTAACCCCACCTCTGGAGACAAAGGACTAGGTTTTGTTTTGAGAAGAATGGGATTAGAAAGCTTCTCGGGCAGGCAAAATCCAGTTGCAGGCTCAGTCAACTTCACTGACCATAAATTAATATAATAAACACAACGTCTAGTAGAACATCTCTTTATAGTTTCACAATTGTTTCCC
>NW_024425452.1:30804128-30834112 GCF_017311325.1 Ursus maritimus
CAGTAGGAAAACTTGGATTTGAAAGGTCAAACTAGGGCATTTAAAAAAGTTTTGAGGCACTTAACCCGTGCAGTCTGTGACTTAATAGGACTGGGAGCCTATCTAAGTGTGAAAATATTTATTTCAGGGGCGCCTGGGTGGCACAGCGGTTGGGCGTCTGCCTTCGGCTCAGGGCGTGATCCCCGTGATCCCGGCGTTACGGGATTGAGCCCCACATCAGGCTCCTCCGCTGTGAGCCTGCTTCTTCCTCTCCCACTCCCCCTGCTTGTGTTCCCTCTCTCGCTGGCTGTCTCTATCTCTGTCAAATAAATAAATAAAATCTTAAAAAAAAAAAAAAAAAGAAAAGAAAATATTTATTTCAGGTCCCAGTGGATTTCATTGAAGTATTGATACTTCCAAAAAATGATAAAAGGGAAATGGCCTAACGCTGTTGGTGTAGCTCAAATTAAAAGACCTTATTATGTAAACCAAGCCCTAACGTATCACCTTTCTGATTAAGCTTTTTCCTTTGAAGTACTGATCTTTAAACATTTTGGAATTCTTTTTTAAAAATCAAATCTACATAGCCTCTCTTGCTAAAAGATAATAGATGTTTACTTTAAAAGATTTTCTCAGGAAGCTATTAATCATGATGATTGAACTCAGTTTACTAATTTTCCTGCCTCTGTGTCAGTGAATCAGAGCAAACATTCTCTTTAAATAGAAGGTAGACCTTCAAAAGCCTTAATTTTTCTATTTTCTTGCCGTGGATGTTATAAAGACATCATTAAACAAAGTATAAGTCCTCTTTCAAAGCAGAAGACATCTAAGCTTCATTAGCTGCTTTTTCTCTTTCCCATTCTGTGATATTATTCCAAGGACTCCACCAGAAAGAGTTAGCTTACACAGAGCAGACCACATACACACCGATCTCAAGTGCCTAAATTACCAACTATATCGGGAGGGAAAGAAAAACAAAAGCTGGCTTCCATTAGCCCAGCCTTCTGGCTCATCGACCAAGAAACTCAGCCTCAGCTGCTCATTTGCGGTCTTGCATTGATGACTTCTTCCCAGGAGGGAACCACAAAGAGAATCATTCACCCTCAAATGCTCATACTTTGTAGCCTGGAGAAGCAAAAGCAGATGAAGAAATTGGAATAGGACTTGCCTGAGAGCAACTCTGAACGATTTCAGGGAGGATTTATGTCATGTACTCTCAAGTTTTTAAACCTAATTTAATAAGTATACAGCTTCTTTGCAAAATAACACTGGGCATATCAGCCATTTTTATCTTTTCCAAATGGAAATGGAAGCAAAGTTCCCCATTACTGGCAAATCCTGTCAGTATTACAGCAGCTGCAAGGAAGTTAATCCATCTTATTTCTTTCTCCTGTGCAATAAAGTTATATTATCACATACTTTAAATTGCTCTACTAGTCTATTTTAAAACTATAAGTTTAAGTGATGTAGAATATTTAAAGTTAAAGCTGGAAACTTAAAAAAAAATGTTATTAGGAAAAGTCACTTTATGTTCATATGAAGTCATGCCAATCTAGTATGATCGAGCTTAACAGAAGTGATTCAAGAACTGCTCTACTTGTTCTTAAACGTGTGGTGATTGTGGGGGGCTGGTCAAAATCTTTCTTATCTTTCAGAATTGAAGACAAAGGCCACATCTGAGAACAAATGGTATTAAGTACTCACACATTCTAGTTCAAGGAATAATTAGAAGTGTGTCTAAGGTTTGGGGTTGACTTTACTGATACAAAAACTCCATTTCAACCTTAGCCTCCCATACTGAGGTGCGATGAAATGGTGCCGAGGGCAGAGGGAAAGGCTGGGTGGAAAGCAAGTTTGTGAGGGGAGGCTGGGGTGGAGGGGGCTCAAGCAGGGGTGTACGTGAAGGCCCTCCTAGGGTATTTGACACTGAGAATGAATAGTTCATATCCTCCTCCTATCATGAAAAGTATGTCAGGAGATGCCCGGGTGCCTCAGTTGGTTTAGCATCTGCCTTCAGCTCAGGTCGGATCCCAGGGTCCTGGAATCGAGTCCCCCATCGGGCTCCCTGCTCAGTGGGGGGAGGGGAGGTCTGCTTCTCCCTCTCTTTCTGCCTGCCACTCCCCACTGCTTGTGATCTCTCTCTGACAAATAAATAAATAAAGTCTCTAAAAAAAAAAGTATTTCAGTAATCACCACAAACTGAAATAAGCAATACCTGACAGAAAAGAGATGCAAACAGTGAAAAATGCTTTACTGATTTTTGTAACCAAAACAATGCTGGGAAAAAAATAATTAAAAATCAACAAAACATTGCAGAAAAAAAGGAAAAAGTAATGGATTAATCTATTTTAATTATAATAATGCAGTTTTTGAAAAAAGGGAAAAATTATGCCTTCATGTTGGTCTGGCACAGTAATGAATAACATTACAGTTTCCATTTTCAAACCTTAATTTTGTCAAAACAGATCTTCTGCACATATTCATTGCCAGATTTGTCGACCTATCTTCCCTCATCGTTGATTGAAGAACTACTTTTTTGTTCATTTTAATTTCAAAAGCTTTTTTCACATGAAACAATACACATACAAACAGTAGTGCAAAATCTTAAGCATAGGATAAGTTCAGCAGAGATTCATAAAAATCCCACTTCACAATAAATTACAGCATTTACAATACTAAACATGTCATCATTTTGGGGGGATCTATTCTAGCAGCTTTTAAGTGTCTCCAATAAAAAGATTTCACTTATCATTACTATAAATTCAACATAAATTTATGCCATATTCCATAAAAACTTATTAAGTTTTCCTTCTGCAAAAATCAGAAACATTATTTTATCCCTTGCTTAGTTCTTGGTAAGAATAATGAGATGGTTCAATCTCAGCCTTTTTTATATCTCCTAGCAATGGAAGACCAACATATTTTGTTATTTCTCCTGGCATTTTTCTTTAAAATGTGACTTTTTTCTTTCTATGTAAATATGCATTTTTGTGTGTGTATGTTTGGGAGAAAAATCTCTTTCTCTACCAGTTTAGGTCTGAATGGTCAGGGGGTCTGCAAATTAACAGACAATAGACACATTGATGGGACAAAAGTATACTGTGCGTGTAGAAGTACTCTATGGACCCATCTAGGGATCAAGATTTATATACCAGCTTAGTAAGGGAAGGGGGCACTGAGTCAGAGCTTCAAAGAGTGGGAGCTTCTGATGAAGGTTGTTTACACAATTTTTTTGAATATTCCAGTACCCAAGGACAGTTGCCCCTGTGACGGATGATTCTCATAGAGCTCTGCTTTAGTCAGATAAGAGAAATTCAGATAAGGTTTCTTTCTGCATCTGTTATAGCTCAGGTGTTTTCACTCTGATAACATTTTGGTGGGTCTTTCTTTGGTCCTTTGAATGTTATGTGCCATAATTACGGCTTTCTTCAGAATTTCTGTGTGTTGATTCTCAAGCAACAATTTTAAAGTCTGCTGTTTCCCTGTTGTTCAAGGCTGATTTGGGCTGTTTACAAATATTTTGGAGTCTTATTAACCTCATCTAACAGTTCATAACCAGAAAAAAGATAACTCAGGAAAGAAAAATCACATGCAACACAGACAGATTTTAAGCTAATCCTCTTGGGTCCGTATCTTCTTTTGGAATACATAGTACTTTGATGACTGAAATTAACTTTCAAACTTCTTTTGACTGTGTAACTCCATAATGAATATGCCATCTAGTCTGGGAAGAACTTTTCACTGTTTTACACACATTCTGCACTGTTTTTCATCAATGAGGTGAGAATTAAATGAATGAATACATTCTTTCCCAAAGTTCCAAAAGAGCCACTCATAAAGCGATGCTTCTAAAAGTGAACTCTGCAGCATTTCAAAGACTGCTTTACACAAAACATACATAAGGGTGGGGAGTAATTTCTTTGATTGGTTCCTGAAATCACTGTGAGTATGTGTTGTAGTTTTGGCTTTGTCATATCACTGACCATGACAGATTGACCATGATTCTGCCCACCTGTCACCATTCAGTTGTTTCAGCTCTTCTGTGGGGTTAACAACAGTTTTCCAAAAATAGCAAAGAAGAAGCCTGAGAATTATTCCGTTATTTAAACTTCACCATCTTCAATATGGATGTACCTGACCACTTTGTGCATTTGATCAGTGTGTGAAACCTGGGGAGTGCTAGCAAAAGTAACTCCAAAGTACACTGCTTTTAAAGTATCTGCTACTACTAAATGGTTCCATTGATTGAATGCTTTGTCTTCTTGATTCATTCCTTAGTTAATCAGAATTCAAACTCAGTAAAATATTGCATGTACACACTAAGATGTGTGTAAACCAACCAAATATATCACACCTCTTTGCAGTTTCACTGTTTTATATGGTAAACAAAAACTCCATGTGGTCACATAGAATAACAGAATTGAAGTTCTCCAGTTCTATTTCCTTCCCTTTACAATGGCTGTGCTATCATTATTTGACTTGAGTCATTGGTTAAAAGTAGGAATATGGAGTGTCATAATGGTTGTGTCTAAACTGAACCATTATGAACTTTTTCTCAAAAGGAATGCATCTTATAGAATCCTTATGTGTTGGTGGCTAGGTGATCAGTGGAGAGTTCTCCAAATTAACTTTCATATAGAATATTTATTAAAGGATAAGCAATAAAAATGTATTACTTTGGAGGGGCCTGGGTGGCTCTGTCGATTAAGTGTCTACCTTCCACTCAGGTCGTGATCCCAGGGTCCTGGGATCAAGCTCCACATCGGGCTGAGCAGGGAGCCTACTACTCCCTCTCCCTCTACCTGCTGCTCCCCCTGCTTGTGCTCTCTCTCTCTGTCAAATAAATAAAATCTTTTTTAAAAAATGTATTAATTTGAAGCATGTGCATCCATGCACATGCACACACACAAAGTTAGTAATTGTTTAGACTTAAACCAACAAAAGATATTTATAAACAGAAGTATTTTATCACTGATGTTATTTAGAATTGCCAGTCTGAGGTGATGATAATAAGGATACTGACTTAGAGTTGGTTTTACTATTGTTTTTAAAATTCTCTACAGTTAATGTATTGCTTTATTTCCAGCACTGGAGGGGACCCCTTCCACCAGCTTATTCTTTGTAAAGCATTGGTCTCTAATGATTCTTCAGCCAAGAGAATCATTTTTAAGGTCTGTAGTCTTGCTTAAAAAGGGGGAACTGGTTTGTTATTTCCTGATTGAGTGTTTGCTTGACGGTTGGGCTTGCTGATATACCTTGATGTTTCCAAATGGAAGAAAGCTGCCATAGTGGCAATCGAAGAGAAAGGGCATAGTGGCCAATCAAAGAGAAAGGGCAAGACTGTCCCCATATTTCCAAGTTGCATGCCTGTGACTGAGGCCCCAGAGTTGGGTTATAGTGCCTAGGGAAGTTGTTTAGAAGTAGTCTAGATAATGAAACTATATTAGCAAAAGAATAGGAAGAACAACCATGGATGAGGGCTGTCCCCTTGGTAACAAAAAGGGAAACCAACTAGCTCTTATGGCCTCTTAAGGACCCACCGTCCCATTTCCTCCCATCTAGGCCTATGGAGCCTCAAGCTGGTCTGTGCTAGATAATGGGGGTGAGATGGAGGAGGGTGGGAAGAGACTTTTAAATTGAACATAAGATTGAAATTTTAAGTGGGGAGGATTAACTTTCAACAAAGAAAATGTCTTAATAACCAAGCGTGTTTGACAAGTTATGGAATCAGTTTAAGATGTTTTTGAGGAAGTCGATTATCTACTGGGAAAAACATGCAAGCTAGGTATCAGTAAAGCTGAATTAGTAAAAGTTTTTGGAAAAAAAAAAGAAACTTTCATTTTTGTACTTGTGTAAGTTAAGATTCCTCACTGGGTCATTTAAAAAGTTACATTCTAATGGGTACAAGATGCGTTGACACATTTTGGTCCCCAAGCTACTGCTTGGTGGGAACCTAGAGAATGTTTTCCTGACTGGGTCCCTGTTCTAATTGCCCTTTGTTTCTAGGACACGGCCCATGACCCTCTTTCAGAGATTTGCTCTGCTTCCTTTGACATTAACCTTCAGGCTTGGAGTTTATCCCATCACCTAAGCTTTCAAGAATCCCAAAGGTGAACCATTTAGTTCTGGAGCTGTTTCCAAACATATGTGCATGGGTCCAACATGTACAAAAAATCTCTCTCAAAAACTAGCCAAAAGTTATTGCACGAATCATGACAACTCATCCTTCTTCAAATAACATGACTTCCCCTTTTTGTTTTCCAAATTTCTGTTATATCCTATTTCTTTTTCTTTCCATTTGTTCTGCTTTGTATTTCGCAGAGGAGTGCCCCATAATTTTCTTGTGAACTGGATAATTATAAAGTCTAAATGAGTTCTTTTTATGTGAACATCTCCTAAATTGTTAACATACTCAAGTTTCTCATTTAAATAATGACTAGAAATTGTTAAATTTGAGTTACATATGCATAAAGCATTCCATCATTGGAACACTGGAAAATCTTTTGAGGCTATTGATTGTATTGGGCTAAGAAATTGCTTTCCTTGTCTGTGTTTACAGAAAAAAAAGAACTATGCTATTTCAAAAGTGTTTTATCTTTAGGCTTATTTCTCTCTAAATGTGTAGCTGTTGAGAACTGTATATTTTGTGACAAAGACTGTAAGTCTATTGTAAAAAAAAATATGCTAGGCAAATTTTATCAAAGCCATTATTAGCTTGGAAGACTTTGAAAATTATTTTTTAGATTTCAGATACTCATGACAATATATTTGCTATAATTAGAAATAATAAGAATAATCTAAGGAAGGTAGAGATTGTAATTTCTTGTTTGCCATCATAAGCCATACTCCATAAGGGCTTTTAAGGTTCTGGTGCATATGTGTTTCACCAGTTAAATGTCCAACTGATTTCCCCTCCTGGGTTCTGTCAAAAATCATATTTCCCTACAGGTCCCCAGACTTCTATAAAACTAGGTCACTAGGAATGAGACTCTCCTCACAAGTAAGAGATAAATTGGCTGTCTACAGGATGAGACTTAAGATAGATTGGGCCAACTGGGCTTTTGGCACCTTTTCATAAGTCCAGGGAATGAAACAATTTCTAGGAAAAATATTATCTGTGTCTTCCAGAGCTCCAAATAAAATAATAATGATAGTCTCGTGCTTGTAAAGCCCTTTATAGTTTACACCATATATTCATGTTTTAAAAGTTGTTTCTCCTAGGGCACCTAGGTGGTTCAATTGGTTAAGCATCTGCTTTTGGCACAGGTGATGATCCCAGGGTCCTGGGATTAAGCCCCAAGTTGGGCTCCCTGCTCAGCAGGAAGTCTGCTTGTCCCTCTCCTTCTGTCCCTCCCCTTTGCTCGTGCTCACTCTCTCTCTCTCTCTCAAATAAAATCTTAAAAAAAATTTATTCCTCCTTACAGTAATGCTTTGAAGTAGGTATTATTATCCTTATTTTGTGAAATATTAATTTACTTTCTTAATATGGCACCCCCTAAAGCCTAATCCCAGGTCAGTCAGTGCTTTTGTGCTCGTCCACAACTTTGGTTCTACTTCTGGTAGATAAATCTCTCATTGAGAAGCCTTAGGACAACCTCTTGGAATATTTCTCAGCCCCCAGCTCATAGAAACCTCTGCATGATTCTCTGCAATACCCATGGTATTGTTGCAGTGACCATCTTGGTGTCTAAAAAGGGATATTTCTCCCCCCAAAGTGACAACACCTCCCATATGACCCATTGTGACATTAAGGAAGTCAACCATTTTAAAGCTGATAAACTTGAAAAAAATTTAAAAGAATCTCAAAATATAAACTATTAAGATATAGGATAAATTCCATAACCTCATTCAATTTGATCCCAATTAAAAGAATCCAATATCCTCTTCTGTTCACTCAGTGTTACGTTCCTCTCCCAGGTTCATGGATAGTCCAGGTTGTGATGCTTCTAACTCATCCTGCTGCTCCTCAGCTAAAGCTGAGTTCCTCAAGTCCCAAGAAAAATGGGGACTTTTTCTGTTTTGGCATTAAGGCTCCCACTGAGGTCCTTGGAGTAACTATTCTCTTATTAATCATCTGGCCTCTGACTTAGCACCAGTGAGTATGTCCAGGGAAATATCCAGAACTCACAGCCCCTGATGGTTGGCACTCTGCTATTTCTAGCAGTCAGTGGCTAGACTCAGAATATCGGGCAGCCCCTAGGATGAAGCTAAAATTCCATCTTGTTTACCTTTATATTTCTAACAGTGAAATTTCTAGTAGTGCCTGGCACCTACTAGCCAATATTTCCTGAATGAATGAACGAGAAATCTGTGTGTTCTCATTTTATGGAGAGAAAATATTACAGTGAGAGTGTTCAGTGAATTGTTAAAACATGTGGTTGTTAGTGACAGAACCAGGACTTGAAATCAGATCTATTTACTCCCATCCCAATGTATTTCCTCTGACATGTATTGGTGGCCCTGTCAGTCATTTCTCTGTTCCTATTCAGTGCATTCCCAGAGGGCATATTTCCTGCACTTTTTCTAAATTCAATGAGCTAAATGACTTCTTCTGTGTAATCTCTCAGCTTCCTTCCCCCTAGAATCTGTAATTTCTCTAAAAGTTCTACTGCTTTCATCATAATGGATGACATCCGTTAAAGCTCCATTTCACCTGGGCAACATGGTCATCAACAAGGAAAAATCATTTAACCCATAAAAGCTGCTATGATATGTTTACAGCCTTTGCCACATGAACAGGATAAAAATTTTACATCTTTAAACTATTTACTTCATTACAAAATAACAACTTCGGTAAAATTTCAAACACTTTTGAAAGGGTATAAAATGAAAAGTAAAAATCCTACTTCCCCTTATG
This sequence comes from Ursus maritimus, assembly GCF_017311325.1. Lineage (NCBI taxonomy): Eukaryota > Metazoa > Chordata > Mammalia > Carnivora > Ursidae > Ursus > Ursus maritimus. The sequence continues at coordinate 30,812,965 of NW_024425452.1, forward strand.
GATTCCCAGCGTTTCTTTCCAGATGTGAATACTATTAACAATGTCTCGTGTACCACCAGGAAGCTGTCTTGAAAAAACATGCATATACATGTATCTTTTTCACAAAATACGCAAGGGACATTCACCCTCAAAAACAATGTTAAGTGAAGAGGACAAGCTTCAGAGTGATAGAGGAATAAGAAAGCAAATTGAAGAGGTCATAACATTTAGGCAAATTTAAAAGGACACACAAGGGGTGCCTGGGTGGCTCAGTTGGTTGAGCGTCCAACTCTTGATTTTGGCTCAGGTCATGATCTCAGTGTTTTGAGATCAAGCCCCGTGTTGGGCGCTGCATTGGGCGTGGAGCCTGCTTAAGATTCCCTCTCTTTCTCTTTCTCTTTCTTTCTCCCTCTACCCCTTCCCCCGACCCAAAAATAAAATAAAATAAAATAAAATAAAATAAAATAAATAAAATAAAATAAAATAAAATAAAATGGCACACAAAACAATGGTGTTGTAGTCATGTTACCTATATATGCATGAAAAAGTATAAAAACATATTAATCAGATACACACTAAATTCATATAATTCCTTAGAGACGAGTAAGGTGCAAGGAATACAGGATGAAAGACGAAGGAACTTCAGATTTGCCTGGAATTTTTTTTTACATACGCACACATTGAAGGAAATATGGTCAATGTTAAGAACTGCCAGTTTCACTGTCAACGAAGAAATAATACCTATTCTTCTGAAGCTGTTTCAAAAAAACAGAAACAGAAGGAAAACTACAAACTCATTTTATGAGGCCAGTATTACCTTGATCCCCAAACCAGGCAAAGACCCCATCACAAAGGAGAATTACAGACCGATTTCCCTGATGAATATGGATGCCAAAATTCTCAACAAGATCCTAGCTTACAGGATCCAACAGTACTTAAAAGGATCCATCACGACCAATGGGATTCATCCCTGGGATGCAGGGGTGGTTCAACATTCGCAAATCAATCCCTGTGATAGATCACATCAACAAGAGAAGAGACAAGAACCCTATGATCCTTTCAATTGATGCAGAAAAAGCATTTGACAAAATACAGCATCCTTTCCTGATTAAAACCCTTCAGAGTATAGGGATAGAGGGTACATTCCTCAATTTCATAAAAACCATCTATGAAAAGCCTACAGCAAATATCATTCTCAAAGGAGAAAAGCTGAAAGCCTTTCCCTTAAGATCATGAACACGACAAGGATGCCCACTCTCACCATTATGGTTCAACATAGTACTAGAAGTCCTTGCAGCAGCAATCAGACAACAAAAAGGGATAAAAGGTATCCAAATTGGCAAAGAAGAAGTTAAACTCTCTCTCTTCACAGATGACATGATACTCTATATGGAAAACCCAAAAGACTCCACCCCCAAATTACTAGAACTCATAGAACAATTCAGTAATGTGGCAGGATACAAAATCAATGCTCAGAAATCAGTTGCATTTCTATACACGAATAATGAGACTGAAGAAAGAGAAATTAGGGAATCGATTCCATTTACAATAGCACCAAAAATCATATGCTATCTCAGAATTAACTTAACCAGAGATGTAAAGGATCTATATTCTAAAAACTACAAATCACTCTTGAAAGACATTGAAGAAGACACAAAAAGATGGAAAAATATTCCATGCTCATGGATCGGAAGAATAAACATAGTTAAAATGTCTATGCTACCCAGAGCAATCTACACTTTCAATGCCATCCCGATCAAAATACCAATGACATTTTTCAAAGAGCTGGAACAAACAATCCTTAAATTTGTGTGGAACCAGAAAAGACCCCAAATCACCAAGGAAATGTTGAAAAGGAAAAATAGGGGCGCTTGGATGGCTCAGTCGTTAAGCGTCTGCCTTCAGCTCAGGGCGTGATCCCAAGATCCTGGGATTGAGTCCCGCATCAGGCTCCCTGCGCAGTGGGAAACCTGCTTCTCCCTCCTCCTCTCCCCCTGCTTACGTTCCCTCTCTCGCTGGCTGTCTCTCTCTCTGCCAAATAAATAAATAAAATCTTTTTAAAAAAAAAGTAAAGGAAAAACAAAGCTGGGGGCATCACGTTGCCAGATTTCAAGCTATACTACAAAGCTGTGATCACAAAGACAGCATGGTACTGGCACAAAAACAGACACACAGACCAATGGAACAGAATAGAGACCCCAGAAATGGACCCTCAGCTCTACAGTCAACTAATATTTGACAAAACAGGAAAACACATCCAGTGGAAAAAAGACAGTCTTTTCAATAAATGGTGCTGGGAAAAGTGGACAGCTATGTGCAAAAGAATGAAACTTGACTACTCTCTCACACCATAAACAAAGATAAACTCCAAATGGATGAAAGACCTCGATGTGAGGCAGGAATCCATCAAAATCCCAGAGGAGAACATAGGCTGTAACCTCTTTGACATCAACCACAGCAACGTTTTTCATGACACATCTCCAAAGGCAAGAGAAACAAAAGATAAAATGAACTTGTGGGACTTCATCAAGATAAAAAGCTTCTGCACAGCAAAGGAAACAGTCATCAAAACAAAGAGGCAGCCCACAGAATGGAAGAAGATATTTGCAAATGACACTACAGATAAAAGGCTGGTATCCAAGATGTATAAAGAACTTCTCAAACTCAATACACGAGAAACAAATAATCAAATCAAAAAATGGGCAGAAGATATGAACAGACACTTTTCCAATGAAGACATACAAATGGTTAAGAGACACATGAAAAAATGTTCAAAATCATTAGCCATCAGGGAAATTCAAATCAAAACCACATTGAGATACCACCTTATGCCAGTTAGAATAGCAACAATTGACAAGGCAGGTAACAACAAATGTTAGAGAGGATGTGGAGTAAGGGGATCCCTCTTACACTGTTGGTGGGAATGCAAGTTGGTACAGCCACTTTGGAAATCAGCGCGCAGGTCACTCAAAAAGTTAAAAATAGAGCTACCATATGATCCAGTAATTGCACTACTGGGTATTTACACCAAAGATACAGACATAGTGAAGAGAAGGGCCATATGCACCCCAATGTTCATAGCAGCATTGTCCACAATAGCTAAAGTGTGGAAGGAGCTAAGATGCCCTTCAACAGACGAATGGATAAAGAAGATGTGGTCCATATATACAATGGAATATTACTCAGCCATCAGAAAGAACGATTACCCAACATTTGCAGCAACATGTACAGGACTGAAGGAGATTATGCTAAGTGAAATAAGTCAAGCAGAGAAAGACAATTATCATATGGTTTCACTCATTTATGGAACATAAGAAAAAGCAGGGAGATCGGTAGGAGAAGGAAGGGAAGAATGAAGCGGGGGGGTAAACAGAAGGGGAATGAACCACGAAAGACTATGGACTCTGGGAAACAAACTGAGGGTTTCAGAGGGGAAGGGCATGGGGGATTGGGATAGGCTGGTGATGGGTATTAAGGAGGGCACGTATTGCATGGAGCACTGGGTGTTATACGCAAACAATGAATCATGGAACACTACATCAAAAACTAATGATGTACTGTATGGTGACTAACATAACATAATAAAAAATTTAAAAAAAAAAGAATTACCAGTTTCAGGAGTAGGTTCTGGGTGAAACTTATTCTCTGTACATTATTTATTTTTAAAAATATTTCAAATAAAAATTTTTAAAGCAGAGTAGATTCGTCTTATACATACTGTTCTGCACTGTACTTTTTCCATTTAACCATATATCTTGGAGAGTTTTAATCATTTTAGCATACACAAATCAAACTGAGTTTTAAATGGATGCATATCACTGGACAATACACTTAAGAATGATTAAAATGGGAAATTCTATGTTACATATACTTTACCACAATTTTTAAATCACCGAAAAAATGGTTGCATGGTACTTCTTTATAATCCAATCATTTTACCATTCTCCCGTGGATGGACATTTATGTTATTTGCAGTTTTTTGCTGTTACTACTGTAATGAATCTAAACATACATTTATATTTTATCACATGCATCTGACTGTGGATAAAGATATTTTTCTAAAATGGCTTTGGCTCACTATGGAATTTTAATATGAATTTTAAATGACCAGTCCTAGCTGATATGAATTTTAGATGACATTCATTTATAATTACAGAATTTAGCTAAGGTTTTTCAGTCATGGACATTTTTTATGCTTTGGGGCAAAACAGCCAATCTTTAATATTTTTAAGTTTAAATTCTGGTTATCATGATTTTGGTTAAAATTCCACTATCAGAATTTTTTTTTTTAGTGTTGGATTAAAGCTTAACCCTGAGAAAGCCAATCTCCAGTCATTTATACCTTATCACAATTGAATTTATCAGCTCCTTTTCTAAGATTTATAAATACGTCAAGCTTGAAGACAGAAGACATTATAGGGGCACAAAGAAAAATCACCCAAAAGCAGAGCTGGGATCCCCCATAGGCAAACTTAACTCCTACAAAATTTTGTGTAGGGCAGACCCAACTATTTCACAAGTGTTTTAGTATAATGACACCACGCTGTCACTCAACTCTCAAAGGAAATCTTTTAATTATAGCAGCGAAGACTTTGAAGTCTGTGTCAGCTGAGCATAGATTTTTGAGATTTCTGGTGTTGCTAAAATTGCTCTATACATTTTTTTTTCTAAATTTTTTCCACCGGCTTCTATCATTAGAAGCACTATACTAAATATTTCTATTCACTCTCACTTTTAGGCTTTCACATTTCAAAGATACTGTAAATTATGAGAATAAACATTTGCCTGGAAATTTGGGTGGATGCACACTGTGTTTGGTGAGGCCAATCATGTGGCCAATGATATCTCTCTCTCTCTCTCTCTCTCTCTCTCTCTCTCTCTCTCTCTCCACACACATACACACAACCACCACCACCACCTTGGATGAAGCACTGGCCAGCATTTCCCCCCATATTTGGAGGCATTGTAATATTATTTTTAAAAGATGGTGAGGAGAGGGAGTTGTACTTATTTTTTTAAACAGAGTGGAATGGAAACCAACTGCAAACAAATAAACAAAAACATCCATTCTTGAGAGGTTTAAATCTCGATTTGGGGGACTATGAACTTAACGTCAGCGTGCCAAATTGTTCCAATTTTCCCGTGAAGGGAGCTAGCCTTCGCTTCCTGACCCCATCTTCCTCGCTCACAGAAATTGCAGTCTACTTTTAAATGTATGCTTTTGTTTTCATCGGAGCCATTGGGAGTTCACAAATTCTGTCATGTGGCTGTGCTCAGTAGCCCTAACAGGCGTGATGGAAGCTGTGTCAGCACCGATGAAGAGGGAAAATGGAAAAAGAATAGAACATGTTAATACCCTTTGGCAGAGGGGTGGGGGTGGGGTTCTCTTGCTGTTTGGAGACAGATGTAAGCTTGGGATCAGAAATGCAGATATGATTTAATTATGTTAAAGTCATGTTATTTTTGCATTGCATGTCACTTCGAGGATTTGCATGCTACTGTCTGTCACTGGCTTATTGAAGGAATAGCTTTAAATTCTGGCTCTGATAAAATATTTTTAAAAGTACAAGTAAAGACAGATTTTAAAGTCTGCAGCAAATGAACTGCTCTTTAGAAAAACTGGATATATGTACTATTTACATATAAATTAGTCATCCAGCATGTAGGTATGTATACATCCATGTATAATTTTAAATGACAGGCACCAATTTAATGCAGAAGCTAGGGCTCATTAGTTCCCTGAGAAGGATTGATTCTCCATAGCTGGAATGGTGCATACGGCTCTTATATAATTTGTAATGAATTGGATTTTCCTTCAGCATACCTAATTAGTGACTCTTTCTTTTGCTATTTAAAAGGATATAGACATTTAAACATAAATGTTTGGAAATCTGTTAAAATGCCAGAAAGGTATTAAGCCTTCGTGTGCATGGGGTCTGTGAGGAAAAAAAAAAGCATAGGAAAAGAGAAAACTTCATTCTGGAAAAATTAAGTTGTCAGGGTTTTGCTTTAAAAGCGTCATACGTTTTCTGGCTATTCGTAGAATTACTTGGCAAATTTTATGCAAGGTATGTCAGGCGTCAACCATGTGTTCTGGTTGCCTCCTGGTCTTGTACCTGGATGACTGGCTCTTCAGCGCCCCTCGTGGTAAAGCATGGGAATACCTGGGGGCATTTCTTTCTCAAAGGTCTGCCTGCACACAGAGAGATTTGCTTTTCAGAACCGTGAAATGGAGACAGGACCAGCCGGAAGAGAGATCCTGGACCATGTTCTGGGAAGTAGACTAACAGATCTTTAAATAAGTTTCTACTCTATTCATAAATGTGTTGCGCTTATGGACCCAAGACCTTGAAATTGTCATTCCTGCCAACTCTGAAAATGGATGGTATAGTAATTCAGACTGCGTCTCAGTTTTTCTTGGAATTACTGATTGTTTCAAAACCCCGCATGGCATAGATTAGACATTTAAAAGTTGATGTAGTAATTTTAATGACATTCCATCTTGAGGTAAATTATAACTCTGTCCTGTTTCTTAACACCAAAAACACCATGTGTATCAAACTATGCCAAACATTAACAAACAATAAGTCACTGCCCAGGAAATGTAGTGGAAGACAAGAAAGTAGAGATAATTCAGTGGCGGTCTGATGGTATGAATGAATGAGAAATGTTGTGTCTATTGCCTTTCAGAAAATAATGAATCCAAACGCATATTATCATGTCAGATGGAGATTACATGCTGTGGCCATGGATGAGGAGATGGAGGATGGCAACAGAAAGGACCTGTTTTTCCACGTTAAAGTGAATTTGGATCAGTAGATAGCAAGTCTACCAGTGTTGGGATAGGATAGGAATTGATGACCTCTGAAGTCAAGATATTTAAAAGAAAAGAATTTTATGTTCTGAACTGAGTTGGCACTGACTTTGTCTCTGAATTTTCCAGGATGCCATTTTGAGCAAAGAAAAAAAATAATAAAAAATTAACTTAGACTAGCAACAAGAAATTCATAATGTTTACTTAAGAGAGAGAAGTTCCACTTTTGTTCAGTAGTTTAATTGAGGAGCATTCTTTCCTGCTTTCTTTTTTAGATGTTGTCTATGTCATAGTCTGTGTTTTCAAATTTGCAAGACTCAAAAGACATCTATAATTACTGTTGATAGAACTAATCACTAAGTGATGCAGGAGTCTAACAAACTTAAGTTCCTGAAAGAATGAACCACTCAAAGCTCAACAGAGAGAAATCACTGTGGATAAGACTGGAACTGGGGTGAGCTACATGACCAAACAGACTAACCTGGTACACACTCTACCAGCCTCACTCTGCTGGAATAGGACTGCTGTCCAAAAACATTTGGAGAGTTCTCACGTGGAAAAGCCAGAATAGGCCAGTGTTTTTCAACCTTTTTTCATAATTACCTCCCTACAGTGCTTTTTTAGATGTTTTTATCCTAATTGCTCCACCCTCACCATGAAATCTTAATACCACATATACACTATACATCTGTTTATGTACTCCATGTTTTTCTGTGCTGGATACATAAAAAGAGTTAAGATTCCTTTTGCTTCCTCTCCTGACGAACTACTTCTCTCCTTGGGGGCCGTATTGCCCCCATTGAAAGAATGCAGGGATAGGCTGAAATGATTACAGCAGCTCTGTCCAGTGAAAACAAATCCAGACTCAGCAATGAGTGACTATTCAAACGAATTACTGCAAAGGAGAGAAGGGAAGTGATTTCCAGGAGCATGGGCCTCAGATAAAATTCAACACGGTCAGTTCCTTAGTAGAAGCCTCAGAGGGACAGATTTTTAGCTCAATGTAAAGAAGTTCTAGGAGCCAGAATTTTATGAAGGTGAGTAGATGTTCCTGGACACTGAGTTTGTTTGAACAATTACTGACTGACCCCCTCAACCTGGATGCTGTAAATCATGTGTCATAAGGTGTATTCTAGACACAGACTGAAAGACCCGGCTGATTCTGGGTTTCTCTGGCTATAAAAGCCTAAGACACCGAGAATATAACCGTCCCCTTTGGAAACTACCTTGGGCATTATCTTACAAATAGACTTCCTCACCAAATTTAATCTCAAATAGGAGCTATAGCACTGTGTTTGAACTTTTCACTCCCCATACCCTGTAGGGTCTGGCTCTGTCCACAGGTTCAGAGGGGGGAGCAGAGAATTCGAATCCAAAGCAGCCAGGAATCCTAAACCCCAAGGGAGAAAGCAGAGCTAAAACATAAGCAGGAAAATGGAGTCCTAAATTGAGGAGGGGTGAGAGTCTCTAAAAGGCTGGGGTAGGCCTGGAATCTGAAAGAGGGAGGAAGGAGTATGGATGAATTAGGAGCCAGTGTTGGTTGGTGGGGAAGTTGTGGACACCTGCCTACAGCACCATCTCCCAAAGGAGCCATCCTAGGTGGGCCAAGGGACTGGCAGGGCAGGACTGGAAGGTATACATTTATACCTCACAAAAGCTCTCACTACAGGGGCTCCTGGGTGGCACAGCGGTTAAGCGTCTGCCTTCGGCTCAGAGCGTGATCCCAGCGTTATGGGATCGAGCCCCACATCAGGCTCCTCTGCTGTGAGCCTGCTTCTTCCTCTCCCACTCCCCCTGCTTGTGTTCCCTCTCTCGCTGGCTGTCTCTATCTCTGTCAAATAAATAAATAAAATCTTTAAAAAAAAAAAAAAGCTCTCACTCCATGCCCTTGGACAGTGTTGTTAATTTATCCTCCTGGGCCTCTAGGTCTTATCTGCCAAATGCCCTGGAAAGGACCAAATCTAGTCTTGAAGGTCCCTTTCTGGTTCAAAAATGCTAGAGTTTTGGATTCTCTCAAATCCGCCTCATTTCTTCCAGATTTTTGTTCTCATGGAACATCAGCTATCACTGATCTTTAAAAGAAGCCTCGCAATACGATATGATTTGCGTGTTCCATTTCTCTCTTCTTTTGTGAAGTGTTTCTCCACTTGGATTATCCAGAATCTTGAATAATTGTTTTTTTGGTGTTTTTGTTTTTGTTTTTTTGGGTTTTTTTACTTTTCTTAATTAAAAAAAAATCTTATGGGCTACACAGATTTTGTTTTGCAATTTAATTATGTTTGGACCTAATGTCAGTAAAATACTTAAATACTGAAAACAGCAATTTACTTTTTGTCACTAAGTAAATTTAAACATGTTCTATTTAGTTTCCAAAGAAAGAACTCATGAAGAAAATACCTTCTGTATTCTCATAAAAGTATTGAATTTTAATTACATATGCAATTTGGCTTCATATCATGCATAAAGGGATAAAACCACATTGTAGAAAATTAAAGGAGCAATTTAGAAAAAATTGCGCTTGAAGTATTTTACTTAAAATCTTCAGCTCTGAACTAAATAACTGCTTAATTTCTTTAGATAACCAAAGAACACTTAAATAGAAATTAAGAAAATTGTTTTTAGGAGTTTGCAGTTTGAGGAACCCATTAAATAGATTTTATTGATCTTCCCTTGAGTATACACAGACTATTTTAAATCTTATACCCTAACTAGTTAATTTAACAATTGGGTCCCTATTATTTTCCAGGCGAGGTGCTAAGCATACAATGGTGAGTACAGCTGGTCTCTGCTCCCAAGGCCTTAATCCTCTTCTGCTCCAACGAGGCAGCAGGGCAAGTGGCTCAGCGGGTTGGTTGTGCAGTCTGATTACCTGGGTCAAACTCCAATTCCACCTTTTACTAGTGTAAAACGCTTGACAAGTTGTTGACTCCTTCACAGTTTTAATTCCTTCATAAGCAAAAAATGGGGTAATCAGAGAATCCCATATGAATGTTCTAGCATTTAAATACTGAGAGTCATGTTTAGAATATGTTAAATACTTAGAACATGCTTGTGATGATCTTTTTGATGTATTCACTTGGTTAGGCTCCAGCTCCCAGTTATTCAACCAGACACTAGTCTAGGTGTCATGGTGAAGGGATTTTGTAGATGTGATGAAAGCTACAGTCTGTCGACTTTAAATAAATGAGATTTTCCTAGAGCATCTGGGGGGCCCTGATTCATTCAGTTGAAAGGCCTTAAAATCTAGGTTTCCCTGAAAAAAGAAGAAATTCTGCCTATGGACAGCAGCTTCAGCCCGTGCAGGAGAGTTCCAGGCTGCCCTGTGGACGAGTACTTTTATAAGAAGAGACACCTCTCTTATATGAGAAAGGAAGCATGCTTACTTCCTCCTTTTCTCTCCTCCATGTGAGGAAGCAGGGAGAGAGCTCTAACTAGAACCCAACCGTGCTGGCACCCTGATCTCGGACTTCCCAGCCTTCAGAACTGTGAGAAATGAATGTTTGTTCTTTCAGCTACCAGTCTATAATGTGCTTGTGGAGCAGCCAGAATGAACAAAGCCAGCAGGCCTCAGAATCTGCCCGGAGACCCAGCAGCCCCTTTCTTTCCTGTCCTCCTTGAGGTCTATTTATTCAGTTATTTGTTCTGTGACCCACTCAGCAGGCTTCCAATAAGCTCTTTTTCTTTCTATTGCTTACATTTAATAGATTTGGTTTTTCTATTCCTTGCAACTGAAGAACTCCAATTGATACTTTAGGATTTGGCCGTGAGGTCTCTCCTCATGGGACATGGTCTTGCTGGGCGTCCTGTACTCTCACAGCTTCAGTCACTCCCATGTGTTCTGTGCTCCTCAAGTATGTTTCTTCAGCCTGGAGCTCCCTTATGAACTTTCCACATTCACCCAACTGCTCCTCTCTTGGATGGCTCCCAGGAATTCAGAACCCAACATGTCCCAAAGTGAACTCAAGGGCGTTCTCCCCAAATCTGCTCCCTCCCCTCCTCCACTCTCTACATCAGTGATTGATACCACCATCCCCTCAGTTACTCAAACCCAACACCTCCTCCTCTCCTCCCCCCTCAACAGACCAGCAATCGCTTGGTTCTGTTGATTTCCCCTCTTAGTACCTCTTCTATGCATTTACTCCTCCCTATGCCTTCTCCTGTCTCAGGCCCTCAGCATGGCCTAGACCACTGTGGTAGTCTCCCCACCTGCCCCCATTCTCACCTTCCTCTCCACCCATCCACCTGAGCCAACCCATACACCTGAGATTTGTTCCTAAAGCCATATCTAATCAGTTCTCTATCCTCTTTAAAATCCTTCTTCTCTACAGCCTTTGAAAAAAGGCAAACTCTGCATGTCAAACACAGCCTCCCAGATCTTAGCTCTGCCTGATTTCCCCATCCCTCTTTCCTTATTGCAATCCCCTAAACTCTAATCTTGTGGATGGAATTGCACTTTACTTAAAATGTCACTCTATTCTCCCTGTTGCTCCAATCCATCTGTGCTTCTGCTGCTCCCCTTGCCTGGAATGGCCTCCCCCACCTGTCCCCAGCCATCTGCCTGGTAAACACCTACCCATGTCTCTTTTTCCAAAAGACTATAGTGCTTTTCTTATTATAAAAGTAGCACATATTTTTTGCAAAAAAAGTCAAAATGTACAGAGAAGTGTAATAAAGAAATAAAGATTCCCTAAAAATCCACCACCCAGAAATAACCTTAGAACTGGAGTGGGTGGCATATTCTCCCATCCTAGCTTTGCAGCCAAGCCATGGCTGGTGGGTAGAGAACCACTGGAGAAGGACCAGGATCAGCCTTCTGGAGCAGGGCCTGCATGTGTGGTTGGCACAGGGAAAGTCAGCCACAGAATGATTTCAGGTAAGGATCAGACCCACACCCACACACTCACACCTATACCCACACACACGCCACACATCCCTTCTCTTAACAAAATGCTGTTTGATAACCTGTTTCCAAAAAATAACCATTTTAAGTAGGTTCCAATTTTTCACTTGTTTCATAAAACTACACTGTAGTGAATATCCTTGTACACATTCTTTTGAGCATTCATCTATTTCATGAATTTAAATTTTCAGAAGTGGCATTTCTAGTTGAAGGGTATGTATGTGCTCATTTAAATTTAGAATTTTAAAACTTATTTTCACACCACCCTTCACAATGATTGAACCAAACTTTACGCTCTCCTCAGCGTATGAGAGTTCTTATTTTATCCTAGCTTATCATTAATTGGTACCAATATTCTTTTTAATCTTCACTAACCCAATAGGTTAAAAAAAAGATCTCTCATGTTATGTTTAATGGAAATATGTTTTCAGATTATAAAAGTAATGCACGCTCATTACTGTAAAAAACACCAAACCACACAGGCTGCTCTCAATTGAATAGGGCTGTCCCTCTAAAACATATGTTGAAGTCCTAACCACTGGAAACTTTGAACGTGATATTATTTGAAAATAGGGTCTTGCAGATATAATCAGTTAAGATGAAGTCGTACTGGAGTAGGGTGGGCCCTAAATCCAATGACTGGTGTCTTTACAAAGAGAAAGAGATTTAAAGACACAGACACAAACAGGACGGAAGGCCAAGGGAAGACAGTGGCAGAGACTGAAATGATGCATCTGTAAGCCAAGAAATGCCAAGGATTGCCAGCAACCACCGGAAGCCAGAAAAGACAAGAAGGGAAGCTCCCCTAGAGCCTTCAAACAGAGCCTGGCCCATCTTGATTTCAGACTTCTCACCTCCAGAACTATGAGACAGAAAATGTTACAGGGCCTGGGGGAGGGAGGAATGGTTAGTTAGTGTTTAATGGGAACTGAGTTTCAGTTTGGGAGGATAAAAAAGTTTTAGAGCTGGATGGTGGTGATGATTGCACAACAATGTGAATGCACTTCATGCCACGGAACTCTACTCAAACATGGTTAAACAGTAACTTTTATGTTATGTGTATTTTACCATAATTTTGTTTTTAAAAAGGAGACAAGACAGTGAATTTGTGATAGCTATTTGAGTCCTTTTTTTCTTTCTTTCTTTCTTTCTTAGAATGGAGGGAATTGGCTTATGTTCATGGTAGGAGGGATGGAAGGAAATGGTAGAATGGAGAAACTGCAGATTGAGAGAGGAGTGACTATGAATTGTGCCATTTATTACCAGAGCGACTGGTACAAAATGTCACATCTCTTTCAGTATTTGAAATGGCTGAAGTCTCCATTTGGCTACTACGACAATGCCTTTCTTCCTTTCCAGGTTCTCTCCTTCCCTCCTCCACTTCCAGTGATTGAACTGAACTCTCCAGGGGTTTCTCAAACCTGGGATTACTAAGCCTGGGACAGTGATAGGAAGCAAAGAGATGAAGGAGCAGCCGTCTGCAAGCACATCCTGGGCTCTGCAGCTGTCGCTGTTGTGGCCACAAGATGGCACTGAGTCTCCGGCAGCCCTCAATCCCTGACCTTGGGGAGTGGGGAGGAGGTGGGGGCTGGGTAGAAGCAGCACACTCCTGGCAAGCCACTGGTAGTTTCCGCCTCGGCCTCCACTCTTGTGGGGGGTTCTTGAAGATCAGGTTCCTGCCTCCTCCTTTCTCTGGAGCCTCTCCTGACTCCCTGCATTCAGGGGTCTCTCTCTGAGACCCACCCCATTGTGGCTGGGCAGCCTGCTCTCAGCGATCCCACTATGAAAGGTCCAGTCCATGCACCCTCCCCTAGACACACTGCCCAATCCTAGCTGGGTTCAGGGATCCTACTTCAGGTGCATGAACTCTGAGCTCCCTAGCGCTGCCCCCTTCTTCTTTAGAGCTTTCCTCCCTAACCCCAGAGTACAGGAAATTCTCTCTCTCTCTCTCTCAGTTCTCACAGAAGGAAGGTGCTTTTTCAGGGTGCAAACTCCACCAACTTGTGAGAACAATGACAGAGCAAGCCCTTTCCTGAAAAATTGGGAGGGCAGAAGATAGAGTATGGATGCAAGGGCCAGACTTTGAAAGAAGGAAGGACACGTAGCTCTCCTTCTGAGACAGGAGAGAAAGTTAGGTGGGCAGAAGGAAGCGGGTTTGGGAGACTTGGGATCAATTTCCCTCCATATTTTCATTATGAAATAGAAACAGATGTCATGTCCAAAAATGAGGAGAACAGCAAGGTTGAGAAACATTTTCAGAAAAGGAAAATTGCAGAGAGGCCAGTTGGCTGAGTCATGTACAAGGGTCCATGTGATCTTGGAAATCAATTGTTCACTCATTTACGTATTTAAGATGTAAGAGGTGGGGATACATCAGTGAGCAAAGTAGAAAAAAAGTCCCTGCCCTTAGGAAATTTTCTAGTTGGGGAGGGGGACTGAAAATAAAGAGTGAATATAATTCATTAATAAAAGGAATGGAATACCAAAAGGTGATATGTGATGTGGAAATAATAGTTTGGGATGAGGGATATCAGATGTTAGGCGGTGGGGGCAGTGAGGGAGCTGTGACTTAAAATTACAAATCAGGTGTTCAGGGAAGTTATTGTTCTCACAGACGTGAAGGAAGTGATGGAGTTTACCATATTGCTACAGGGGGGTTGTTGAAGCGTGGGTGGCAAGCAGTCCAGCAGAGAGCAGCCAGTTAACCATGTGGCATGTTAATGTCACTCCTAGAGTAAATGGGACGCTGGAACAGGAGAAGAGGGAAAAAAGAAGATGGTTGGGCAGGGTAGTGTAGTGCAGGAGTGGAGGAGTGTTAATGGGGGAAGAAATGGAAGGAAAGTGATGTGTGAGTCAAGGAAGTAGTGACAGGGAGTGATCCTGTGTTCCAGCCCAAGGAACTAGGAGGTCTTGACAAGAAGGAAAGGAGACTTAGTAGAAATTGTCAGAGTGGGGGAAGTAGAAAGGTTCAGTGGATAAGCAGGAGATATCTAGGTTAGAATTTGAGATATCATTGGTAGAATAGTTTGAAGTGATGGCAAAGTCAAGGGTGTGCCCTTGGGAGTGAATTGCTAAAAATGGCCTGATGTGGGCTAACGCACGGTTCATGCCCAAGTAAACCTCAGCTACAACTGCATTTTTCTGAAAGGGGTTTCAGATTATATTGAGGAATTTAGGAAATTTCTCTCATGATTTACCAACAAATGCACAGAATTTAACATGGTCCCTAAAGCGGTTAGGAATGCATAAATGCCTGCCAGCAAATATTATAGGTAGGGACTTTAAATTCGCCACCAATCTATCCATTTCTCTTATAATAGGTGGATTATTTTGTTCTCTTCTAAAAGGAAGATGCCTGTCCGTCTTTACGTAAATGTTGGTAAGAGGCAGTGTGCGGGTGTTGAGGTTGAAGTCACAGAGAAGTGTACAGAAGGTCTGTGAGCTAGCAGCTTCCATTTCTCTTTTGCCGACTCCTGACTTTAAGGAAGGAAGTATTGCCAGGAGCTGCAAGGTACAGTATGGAAATCTCAAGCCAGAACTGTACATAGTGAGATCTGGCTCTAGTTTCCTTTATCTGGGAATGGTTTCCCTATTGCAAGTTCCCTTATCTTTTGCCACTAAATATGCTGGCGTGTCCTCTGCTATCTTGTGAAAGAGAATTTATTGTTGGAGGGTGATGACACATGAGTATAAAAGAATGTGACTGGGTGGAAGGGAAATGAAGAACAGTGATGATTCATGTATTCATTTGTTACTTCAACAAATATGTATTAAATGTCTACTAGTCATGTGCAGACATGTTGCGGGGGGGGGGCATTCCCGAACAAAACAGAGGCTCTGCTCTTTGAGACTTACGTTCCATTAAGAGAAGACAGGAAATACATAAAGGTGATAGGTTGTAGGGGTTGAGTTAGAGGAATTTGGGGGTTGAGTTAGAGGAATTTGGGGGCTGATCAAGGAAAAAGATAACTGTGAGAGGCAGTAACACACAATAAGCTTTATTGGGTGGCACTTGGTTGGGCTTGCATGAGAAGGGAGGTTCCTCACAGCATGAGACTGTCTGGAGATTTGTAGCGAGGGGGCTAGTATCCAGAAGGAAAGAAGAGCAAAGGAAGCCCCAGGGAAGGGGGGTTTGGAAAAGGGGCTTCTGTGTCTAGGTGATATCATTCAGCAGCATGGTGGAAAGTCTGGGTCAGAGAGCTCTGAAGGGCAGCAGTGGCTTGGGGCCTGCTAACTATAGTGCCCTATCTTATCAATGAGCAACCACCGTTGGGTGCAACTTCAAGGGGTATGCAGAGCAGGCAGGCCGAAATGGCTGGAAATCGGTGTGGCTGGGCTATTTCCAAAATAATTGGATGTATGAAAATTTGTGTTTGGCTCAGGCAGGCTTTTGAGCTAACAACCTAGAGGCCAACACACAGAGGACATCTTTGGCCTGCTTATAAACATAGGCTCTAAGGAGAAATATAAAGCAAGGTAAGGAGATACAGTGCCACAGAAGATAGGTTCTATTCTAGATGAGTTGTCAGAAAAGGCCTCTGTGGTAAGGGGACATCTGAGCAGAGACATGCATGAAGTAAGCAACTAAGTGTGCCATGTGGAGATCTGGGACAAAAAAGTGTTGGCAGTTTTGTTTTGTTCTGAGGGACAACGTAAGTGCCAGTCAGGTTAGAGCAAAATAAGCAAGGGAGACAGTGGTGGGAAATGAGGCCACATTACTTAGGGCCACACAAGCCATACACAGGAAGAATTTTATTCTGAGTGAAATGGGAGCCCATTAGATAGAGAGGAATCATGATCTCACTCATATTTATTTATTTTTTTCTTTATTTTTTTTTAAAGATTTTATTTATTTGACAGAGAGAGAGACAGCCAGTGAGACAGAGAGCACAGGCAGGAGGAGTGGAAGAGGAAGAAGCAGGCTCCCAGCAGAGAAGCCTGATGTGGGGCTCGATCCCAGGACTCTGGGATCACGCCCTGAGCCAAAGGCAGACACTTAACGACTGAGCCACCCATGAGCCCCTATTTTTTCTTTCACTCACATTTTAAATATGCTCTGACATTCTACAGAAACACATGTTTTCCAGGGAAGGAACAGCAATGGCTTGGACCAGAGTAGATACTGGGGAAGGCCATGAGAAATCGAACTCCGGCATTTTAAAAATAGAACTCACATATGTTGATGAATTGAGTGTGAGGTATAAGAAAAAGAGAAAAGGAGTCAAGGATAACCAATATCTTTGGCCCATGAAATTGTCCTGCACTTGCCATATTTAAATGCCAGGCAACATGGTGTCTGAAGTGGGCATTTTACCCATTTAGGGCTCAGAGAAGCTGTTAGCGGAGGCAGCATAGTATGGACAGGAGTAGAAGCTATGGGAACAGGTGACAGGGGATTGAATGCTGGCTTCCCCACTTACTAGCTCTGTGATCCTGGGCACATTTCTTAACTATTCCCATATCTGTAAAATGGACATAATGATAGAACTCTTACTGAGATTCTGTGAATATGAACATATATAATGGGTAGAAAGTGCCTAGTGCCTGATACATGCCAAGTGCCCAGCAGATGTACGACCATCAGTGTTCAAGCAAGAATTTATAGAGATAGGAACGCCTACCATTAGCAGACAGGGGGAGGGACAATTTCAGGTGAAGTGAGTGAGATTCTTTTGGTTTATAACTACCCTGAGGAAAAATCCTTCATCAGCAGACTGGCTATATAATTTGGAGTGCACATGAAAATGCAGGGACTCCTTGTTAAAAAAGTGTGAGTTTCAAGATGGTGGCCAAAGAACATTACACAAGCAAAGGGCCCTTCAGAGTCAAGGTTGTTGCACACCCATGAAGCCAGCCCTGTTCATCAGAGAGTGCTTCAACTCTTTTCCTCTAAGTATTTATTGCCAAAGCTCTTTCAGTGTCTGTGGACCTCTCAGTGTCTGTTTGACTAGTTCTGAGTCAAACTGAATGAAACTGATGGCATAATTCAATTGTGCACTAGAATCACAGCCCATCCCAACAATCTCTGTTATGTCTCATAGGCCTTTCTCTCTGGCTTCTATTAACATCTTAAAAAGTGCCTCACTTCTCTGTACGCTCTTGAATAAAATTAGAGCCTTCCAAATATATATGCTGAGCTAACAGAAAGATAAAAGTAAGTAAATAACGCCACTATTCCCTTGAGAAGACGATCCTGAGTGTGTACTATAGTTACACATTCCCTACCATCTGTACAGTACCTTATACATTTGAAAATGCTTCCACAAACAGTAGTCCTGGGAGATGAATGATATTTTAGAGTACACAAAAGTTCAAAATGTTTATATTGTTTTCTCAAAGTCACTGTTAGTGGAATTACTACCATTGGACACCTGGTCCTCTCCACTTCTGGTCCTGCATTTTTAACCAATTTGCAAAGTAAACAGAATCTAGGAATGATCTTGGTCTCTCAACTTGGGTTCATGTGAAAGATATTAAGATTTATCTTCCTTTTGGATAAAGAAAAGTTTAAAACTGATCTTAGTTTAGTTTTCTTTTGCATGTGGAATGTAATCCCATAATATCAAGCATTTTGTGTATTTTTACGTCTTTGTAGTATCTTGTTTGAAATGTGAGTGCCTCGAGAGATTGGCCTATGTCTTCCTTCTTCTTTCCTTCCTTCCTTCCTTCCTTCCTTCCTTCCTTTCTCTCTCTTTCTCTTTCTCTCCCTCTCTCCCTCCCTTCCTCCTGTCTTCCCTCCTTCCTTTCCTCTGTTTCTTCCTTCTTTTTTGTTTTTTTTAAGAATGCCTAGAACATGCTTTGCATATAAATGTCTTCAGCCAGTATATTTCTGTGTAGAGCCATGGTTTTTAGCTAGAGATGATTTTGCTCCCAGAGGACATTTAACAATACCGGAGACATTTTGGTTGTCACATTGAGGAATGTACTGGAATCTAGTGTACTCTCAATTAGAATAATCTTTGGAGTGCTGGGGGGATATATTTAAGCTGTCCAAAACTTGAAGCAATAAACATGTATTATCTCACCAGTTCCATGAGTTAGGAATCTGGGTGCAGCTTAATTGGGTCTTCTAGCTCAGGATCTCTCCCAAGACTGCAAGTAAGGGGTTGAGTTGGGGTACAGATTTCAATCAGGGGAGGAACCACTTCCTTGCTGGAAACAGGTCTCTGGTCCTCTCCGATTGTTGGTCAGAGACAGCAGTCTAGCACACAATCAAGTTCCCACATTTGAGGTCAGAAAACCAGAAGTGAGAATCACTGAGTCCATTTTAGAGGCTGCTCACCCCAGGAGACAATTCAGCAGTATGTGTCAAAAGCATTAAGAAAGTATGCCTTCCTCTGGCAGATCAGTTCTAATTCTCAGATTTATCAAGGAAATAATCAAATGAGTGCACAAAGATATGAATACAAGAATTTTTTCGTGGAATAGCATTTAATAGAATAAAATGCAAACAACTAAATATCAATCATCTTGTTTAATAAGTTATATTATAGGGGGTTGGAGTTAAGATGGCGGAGGAGTAGGGGACCCCTTTTTCAGCCGGGCCCCTGAGTCGAGCTGGATAGGTACCAGACCAGCCTGAACATCCACAGAATCAGCTTGAGACGCAGGAAGATACATCTGGATCTCTACAAACGAACATCTCCAGCGCTGAGTATTGAGGTATGAAGCGGGGAGCCGTGAAACCGCGCACAGATATCAGAAGATAAATGGAGGGGGGAGAGAGCCACCGCGTTTGGGCGCCGGGAAGCGGTAGCCACCTGCACGGGGAGCGGGCGGACTCCCGGACGGACGGCACCCGTGACAGAACAGACTGAGACCGTGACCCAGGGAGAGCGCCACCAGGCATCTCACGGAACTCCGGTGTGCTCACTGGAAACAGACTGAGACCGGGAGCTGGGAACACGCGGGGGCGGCTGGCGGTATTAGAAACACAAAGGACAGAGACATGCCGGTCCTGGAAGTGAGGGCTGGGATGCCGGGTGTGGGGCGCACATCCCGGGACGCTGCAGGGTTGAGCAGCACCAACAGAAACAGAGTTAAAGTGGCCAGAACATCAGTGGAGAACAGTCCGCGATCTCTCTGTTCTGTGACAGAGGCTGAGATTCGGCTGCTGCTGCTCTGACTCTCAGAAGAGGCAGAGCAAACCACCGGGGAAAGCCACCAGAGAACAAAAGCCTGGAAATACCGGCTCACAGCGTGCCCATCCCCATCCGCCCAAGCAGGGGACATGGAGACTCTACCCAAACAGGGTTGCCTGAGTATAGGCGCGGCAGGCCCCTCCCCAGGAGGCAGGCTGAAAAATCAAGAAGCCCACATCCCTAAGATCCCTATAAAACAAGGGGCACGGCCTGGGTCCCGGTCAATAATTTGGGCTCTGGACAACCCCGCAACCTCTCCTCATGAGAATGACGAGAAGGAGAAGTCCCCCCCAGCAAAGAAAAGACAATGAGTCTGTGTCCTCTGCCACAGAACTAATGGATATGGATATAGCCAAATTATCAGAAATGGAATTCGGAGTAACAATGGTCAAGATGATGTGTAGACTTGAAAAAAGTATTAACGAAAATGTTAATGAGAATATAGAATCTCTAAGGGTGGAAATGAGAGCAAATCTGGCAGAAATTAAAAATTCTATGAGCCAAATGCAGTCAAAACTAGAGGCTCTGACGGCCAGGGTGAATGAGGCAGAAGAACGAACCTGCGAATTGGAGGATGGGTTAGTAGAAGAAAAAACTAAAATATAATCTGGACTCAAAAAAATCCACGCTCAGGAATGTAGGTTACGGGAGATTACTAACTCAATGAAACGATCCAATGTCAGAATCATCGGCATCCCCGAGGGGGTGGAGAAAAACAGAAGTCTAGAAGAGATATTTGAACAAACTGTAGCTGAAAACTTCCCTAATCTAGCAAGGGAAACAAACATTCGTGTCCAAGAGGCAGAGAGGATCCCTCCCAAGCTCAACCACGACAAACTTACGCCACGTCACGTCATAGTGCATTTCGCAAATATTAGATCCAAGGCTACAGTATTGAAAGCGGCCAGGGCAAAGAAATTTCTCACGTACCAAGGCAAAGGTATCAGAATTATGTCAGACCTGTCTACACAGACCTGGAATGAAAGAAAGGGTTGGGGGGGCGGCATTTTTAAAGCTCTTTCAGAGAAAAACATGCAGCCAAGGATCCTCTATCCAGCAAGGCTGTCATTCAGAATGGATGGAGAAATAAAGACCTTCCAGAATCGCCAGTCATTGACCAATTTCGTAACCACAAAACCAGCCCTACAGGAGATATTAAGGGGGGTTCTATAAAAGGAAAAAGGCCCCAAGAGTGATACAGAACAGAAAGTCACAATCTATAGAAACAAAGACTTTACTGGCAGCATGGCATCATTAAAATCATATCTCTCAATAATCAGTCTCAATGTAAATGGCCTAAATGCTCCCATAAAG
>NW_024425452.1:30835578-30867372 GCF_017311325.1 Ursus maritimus
CGGACGGTTTTCCTGGGGAATTCTACCAAACATTCAAAGAAGAAATAATACCTATTCTCCTAAAGCTATTTCAAAAAATAGAAACAGAAGGAAAGCTACCAAACTCATTCTATGAGGCCAATATTACCTTGATCCCCAAACCAGGCAAAGACCCCATCAAAAAGGAGAATTACACACCGATATCCCTAATGAATATGGACGCCAAAATCCTCAACAAGATCCTGGCTAATAGAATCCAACAGTACATTAAAAATATTATCCATCATGACCAAGTGGGATTCATACCTGGGATGCAAGCGTGGTTCAACATTCGCAAATTGATCAGCGTGATACATCATATCAACAAGAAAAGACTCAGGAACCATATGATCCTCTCAATTGATGCAGAAAAAGCATTTGACAAAATACAGCATCTTTTCCTGATTAAAACTCTTCAGAGTGTAGGAATAGAGGGTACATTTCTCAATCTCATAAAAGCCATCTATGAAAAGCCTACAGCAAATATTATTCTCAGTGGGGAAAAGCTGGAATCCCTTAAGATCAGGAACACGACAAGGATGCCCACTCTGGCCACTATTATTCAACATAGTACTAGAAGTCCTTGCAACAGCAATCAGAAAACAAAAAGGGATAAAACGTATCCAAATCGGCAAAGAAGTCAAAACGTCTCTCTTCACAGATGACATGATACTCTATACGGAAAACCCAAAAGAATCCACGCCCAAACTATTTTAAGTTATAGAGCAATTCCGTAATGTGGCGGGATACAAACTCAATGCTCAGAAATCAGTTGCATTTCTATACACAAATAATGAGACCGAAGAAAGAGAAATTAGGGAATCCACCCCATTTACAACAGCACCAAAAATCATACGTTGTCTCAGAATTAACTTAACCGGAGAGGTAAAAGATCTAAATTCTAGAAACTACAGATCACTCTTGAAAGACATTGAAGAAGACACAAAAGATGGAAAAATATTCCATGCTCATGGATTAAAAATGAAATTAACATAGTTAAAATGTCAAGTATGCTACAGAGCAATCTACACTTCCAATGCTATCCCGATCACAATACGAGGACATTTTTCAAAGAACTGGAACAAATAGTCCTTAAATTTGTATGTAACCAGAAAGGGCCCAGTCTCAAGGAACTGTTGAAAAGGAAAAACAAAGCTGGGGGGCATCACAATGCTGGATTTCGAGCTGTACTACAAGCTGTGATCACAAAGACAGCATGGTACTGGCACAAAAACAGACACATAGACCAGTGGAACAGAATAGTGAACCCAGAAATGGACCCTTGACTCTTTGGGCAACTAATCTTTGATATATAGGGAAAAAACATCTGGTGGAAAAAGACAGTCTCTTCAATAAATGGTGCTGGGAAAATTGGACAGCTACATGCAAAGAATGAAACTTGACCACTCTCTCACACCATACAAAAATAAACTCCAAATGGATGAAAGACCTAGATGTGAGACAGGAACCATCAAAATCCTAAAAAAGAGAGGAGAACATAAGGCAGCAGCTTACCTCTATGACATCGGCCACAGCAACCTTTTTCATGACACATCTCCAAAGGCAAGAGAAACAAAAAGATAAAATGAACTTGTGGGACTTCATCAAGATAAAAAGCTTCTGCACAGCCAAGGAAACAGTCAAAAAAACTAGAAGGCAGCCCATGGAATGGGGAGAATATATTTGCAAATGACACTACAGATAAAAGACTGGTATCCAAGATCTACAAAGAACTTCTCAAACTCAATACATGAGAAACAAATAAATCAAAAAATGGGCAGAAGATATGAACAGACACTTTTCCAATGAAGACATACAAATGGCTAACAGACACATGAAAAAATGTTCAAAATCATTAGCCATCAGGGAAATTCAAATCAAAACCACACTAAGATACCACCTTACGCCAGTTAGAATGGCAAAAATAGACAAGGCAAGAAACAATTGTTGGAAGGATGTAGAGAAAGGATCCCTCCTACATTGTTGAGGTAGAGGCTGAAGTTGGTACAGCCACTCTGGAAAACAGTGTGGAGGTCCCTTAAAAAGTTAAAAATTGAGTTACCCTATGATCCAGCCATTGCACTACTGGGTGTTTACCCCAAAGATACAGACGTAGTGAAGAGAAGGGCTATATGCACCCCAATGTTCATAGCAGCATTGTCCACAATAGCCAAAGCGTGGAAGGAACCGAGATGCCCTTCAAAAGATGACTGGATTAAGAAGTTGTGGTCCATATATACAATGGAATATTACTCAGCTATCAGAAAGAACAAGTTCTCAACATTTGCTGCAACATGGACGGCACTGGAGGAGATAATGCTAAGTGAAATAAGTCAAGCAGAGAAAGACAATTATCATATGATTTCTCTCATCTATGGAACATAAGAACTAGGAAGATCGGTAGGGGAAGAAAGGGATAAAGAAAGGGGGGGTAATCAAGGGGGAATGAAGCATGAGAGACTATGGACTATGAAAAACAAACTGAGGGCCTCAGAGGGGACGGGGGTGGGGGACTGGGATAGACCGGTGATGGGTAGTAAGGAGGGCACTTATTGCATGGTGCACTGGGTGTTATATGCAACTAATGAATCATCGAACTTTACATCGGAAACCGGGGATGTACTGTATGGTGACTAACATAATATAATAAAAAAATATTAAAATAAAAAAAAATAAGTTATATTATAGCTACAAAATAGAATAGCATGCAGCAATGAAAAGTTATGTAGATGCATGCATAGTAATATAGAAAGATGTTGAGCTATTACTGAGTTTAAAAATCAAATTGGAAATAATCTTTAAAATGCATACTTTTTAAAAAGTGTCAAATATATACACAGGAAAAAATCTGGAAAGACAAACTCTATCATATTGATAATGATTATTTCCTTAAAGTGATAGGAATACACTTTAAAATTTTCTTTTATTCTGCTTAATTCATATGATTTACATTTTCTACAGTGAAGATATAATATTTTATAGCAAAAATAAGCCAATACTTATAAAAAGTAATAAAACCAACTTTGCTTGCTAGCAGTCACACCGTACATTTAGACTGTGTCTTAGTCCATTTGGGCTGCTATAACAAAAATGCCATAGACTAGGGTTGCTTAAGTGACACACATATATTTCTCACAATTCTGAAGGCTGTGAAGTCCAAGATCAAGGTGCTGGCAGATTTGGTGTCTGGTGGGAACTTACTCGCTGGTTCAGAGACAGCAGTCTTACCTTGTGTCCTCACATGGTAGTATTAGAAGGCAGTGGAGCTCTCTGGGGTCTCTTTTCCCTAATTCCATTCAAGAGAGCTTCACCCTCACAATGTTGTCACACTTTCCAAAGGTCCCTTCTACCAACGCTATTGCACTGGGGATTAGGTTTCAACATATGAATTTTGGGGTGACTCAACCATTTGTGATTCAGTCCTGCTTGTGCTTTCAGCACCCTGGAGAGTCCTCTCCCGCCCCCCCGACCCCTCTGTCAGCCCCCCACTTTCCTGAGGTCCTGCCCAGATGCCTGAAAGTTGCCGTAAACAATCAGACCAGACCATTCTTCCTTTCTCTGGGAAAGGTTCTGCACAAGCATCTTCCCGAGCCTTCCTCATGGCAATGGCTGCACCACACTGCATCCTAGGGGAGGGTGGCTGTCACTATTCTCCAGGTAGAGATGAACAGCACCATGACACGTGTAGCTAACAAGCGTGAGAGGCCATGGTTGGAGACATGGAATGCCGTACTCCAGAGCCTTCTTCTGACTCTTCAGATATTTGTGCGATGTTGACACTCTTTTGTCAAGATGAGGCTGCAAATGAGACATGGCACTAATTTTTCATTTTTAGCAGCCCTTTGAAATGTAAAACATTATTTTTGTCTTTGGAACACAAAGCTCTTATTTTCTATTAACAAATGAGAAGTAAAATAAATTACATTAAGCTGTGCTGTCAGGTCTTCATTTCGATGAGATTATTTCTGCTGAAACATTTAATTGTGCATGGCTTATGCGTTGACAATAACCAGTATATTCATTCCCCAGTGAACTGGGAGTCAAATCATCTGTTTGAAGGAATCATTTATATGTATATTACAGGTTCATTAAATAAAACAAGCGAAACCCGTGGCTGCACAATATTACCAAAATACTTTGCAGAATGCGTTGTGATTCCTTTATTGCCTGATGTTGTAATTAAATTCATGTGCTATAAAGTAATACAGAAAACGGTTCCATTCCTTTCTGAATGAAATACATTCTTTTCAGTTTTAGAAATTAAAACTGGAAAATGCCTATATTTAAGGCAAAGTGCTTTCAAAACTAATCCCAAGGAGGAGAATTCTTAATATGGCAGGTCGTTAGAAATGTGAGTTATTTCCTACCAGGCCTTTCTTAAGCTCCAGCCCCCAACCCTTTTATCTGATTCTGAAACTGCCTCAGACATAATTGGGTTTCCTAAGACCTGTTTCTCTCACTGGACACAATCGTGAACAAAGAGGACTGAACTGGGAAAATAATTAAATTTAATGAGAGAGACACTGGGGGAGTGTGAGTGGTTTCCTCTGTTTTCTTTGATCTAAAATAATGAATGTTCATGCAGCAAATAGAGCAGAAAGAGTACAAACATCTAGTCCTAAACAGGGGTGGCACTTTTATGCAATCTAATGAAATCTTCTTCAACAAAACCATGTTCACAACTGGGTTTGTTCAACCGTGACAGAACATCCTGGAGCTCTGTATTTTTAATCTTCATTTGTACCAACTAAATTGTACAGACTATGCTCTAAGATACACGAAAGGTATACCCAGTTATTTCTCTCCTTTCAGGTTTTGGATGTAGAATTTTCTCCTTTAGGTGTTTAGGGCCTTATTTTATTTTATTTTTACCCTTTGTATGAAGACTATCTCACTTGCACTTTCTTCTGACACATGGCAGGACTGCGAGCTCCCTCACATAAAGACAATACCATGTTTATCACTGAATATCACACACTTCCTCCCACTCCATTATCAGTGGCCTCACTGGCCACCTGGCCTCCACCTAACTCTCGGGGAGGCTGGAAATGTAGTCGGTCAGTGCTGAACATTCTGACAGTGAATATGCCTCTGTCATGTAATTTCCATACATCACTCCATCATATGGCTGTGCCGTATCTTAGGCAATTCCTTATTGTTGGACACTATGGCAATTTTCCATTTCTATATATTAAAAGTAACATTGTGGTTTAAGGGGGAAGAAGAACCCCAACAGTTTATGCACATTTCTGGTTACTTCCGGAAAATTTCCTAGAAATAAATTACCTCTCCAAAGAAGGCTTCCTTACTTCTACAGTAGTGATCGTCAACCAGGGAAGATTTGCAGTCTCCCCTCCCTACCCCTCACCAAGAGACATTTGGCAATGGTTGGAAACATTTTGTTGTCACAACTTGGGATGAGGGACCGGTGCTACTGGAATCTAGTGAGTAAAGGCCAGAGAGGCTGCTAAACACCCTCCAATGTACAGGACAGCCCTCATGATGAATGATTACCCAGCCCAAAATGTCAGTATGCCTGAGCTTGAGAAACCTGTTTTAAACTAAAAACATGTCCTATTAATGACTACATAAGCCTAGGTAGCGTATATGTATTTTATACTTCCCCATAGTAGTAATCCTTAATATTAGTGGCACCCGGAACTCTTTCACCATTACTTCCTGAAACCATATTTCATTGAACAAAAGCCTCTAACATTTGGATTAGAAATTAATGCTCAGGGGCGCCTGGGTGGCACAGCAGTTAAGCGTCTGCCTTTGGCTCAGGGCGTGATCCCAGCGTTATGGGATCGAGCCCCACATCAGGCTCCTCCGCTATGAGCCTGCTTCTTCATCTCCCACTCCCCCTGCTGTGTCCTTCTCTCGCTGGCTGTCTCTATCTCTGTTGAATAAATAAATAAAATCTTTAAAAAAAAAAAAAAGAAATTAATGCTCAAATAGTCCTTTATGTCCTTTCCAGTTTTGTGCACATTGGTAGGGTCTCTCCGAACTTGCTAACGGTAACTATTAAAAAATCCAATCATTTCACCAGCCTAGAAACTCATCTTCATCCTAACCTAAATAAAATCTAAATAAATGGTGCATTTTATGAATGACTGCCTATAGTTTTAACCCCATGGAGAAACTACATTTGAGATGTACATTTTTTCTTATTCTTATTTTTTATTGTTTTATTTAATTTTCAAATTTTAAAAAATATGTAATAATATTTTGGGGGAATTTGAGCATTTATTTTTACCTTTGGCAAGCCATCTTGATTTTCCACACAGAGCAGTAATACATTCTTTTTAAAAAGTTCTTTTTACAATAAAATTAAGTAAAACAGGGTCAACTGGAAGGAAAGTAATAATAGTGTAGATGGCACACAAATGTCACGAAAATTTGCATGGTTGTAGTTAGAATGAATGACGTCTGAGAAGAAGTGACTTAGCCACCCCCAAGAACCCACTTTTAGAGTCCTAGAAACTAGATGTATACCTTTCACTGTCAAGGTGACAGAAGGTGGGTCTCCATCCTGGGTGCACATTAGAACTACCCAGGGAATTTCTAAAAAATGTTGATGCCCAGGGGCACCTGGGTGGCTCAGTCGGTTAAACATTGGACTCTCAGTTTCAGCTCAGAGTCGTTTTCTCAGGGCCACGATCTCAGGGTCATGAGATCGAGCCCTGCCTTGGGCTCCAAGCTCAACGCAGAGTCTGCTTAAGATTCTTCCCCTTCTCCTCCCTCCCCTTTTGCTCCTCACCCAGCCCCCAACCCTGCCCCACCATTCACTCTCTCTCTCTCTCAAATAAATAAAATCTTTTTTTAAAAAAAGGTGGTGATGCCCAGACCTAACTTCAGGCCAATTAAATTAGAATCTCTGGGTGGGGGGCCCAGGAATGGGCATTGTTTAAAGCTCCCTTTGCACTATGCAGCTAGAATTAATAACCACTTGTACAAGATCTCCTTCCTTCTCTTCATGATGATTTCCAAGATGAATTTCTGAAACGTATGTTCTAAGTAAAGTGTAGAGCTTAGATAATAAGAAGGGGAAGAGTAAATACAGTTTTATACCTTCGACTTTGAGAACTATACTCAGTTTTGTCCTCTTGTTCTGGAGCACTCCAACCTCCCCACCCCCACAGTGACAGCCTACTCAGGCCAAGCTGTTCCCACCCCAAGGAGCCCAAGATGTCCTCCTCAGCCCCCTGGGCTCTGTAATCTCAATATGGGCTGTGTAATGAAGAACAGAATGGTAGCAATAATAAAAACAAGCTTCCACTTATCTCGTTCTTACTATATACTTTCTTTTGCTGCAGTGCATCAATGAACATTACTGTACACAAACATCTTCCAGGTATGAAAGTATATGTCTGTAAGACAAAAACCTACATATGTCCCTTCTTTGTAAAAGTGGAATTTACACATGCATTCTTCAGCTTTTTATTTGGAAACAATCCTAAACTCACCAAAGTTGCAAAAACAGGGCAAAGAATTTTTTTCCTGAACTACAGGAAAATGAATTGCTGACATGATGGCCCAACCCTCCAGTACTTTATTACGTATTTTCTACAAACAAGGATATTCTCTTCTATAACTCCAATACAGCCACCAAAATCAGGAAGTTGGCACTGATCCATTATTCATCCTAGCTTTCATTCAGATTTCGCCTATTATCCCCAAGTCCTTTATAGCAAAAGGATTCGGTCCAGAATCACGTGCTGCATTTAGTTTTCTCTTTAGTTTTCTCCACTCTGGAAGATCTCCTCAGACTTTCCTTGCTGTTCATGCCCTGCTTTTGAAGATTGTAAGTCAGTTATTAGCAGACTGTCAGTTCAGGTTTGTCTGCTGCTCCCTCAAAATTAGATTCAGGTGGCCACCTTTATGGCCTCACTGAAGTTTTGCTGCAGTCTTCTCTTTGTATGCTACCAGGTGGTGCATGATTTTGGTTTGTCCTATGCCTGGTGTTGTGAATTTTGCTTGATTGAGGCGATGTTGACCAGGCTTCTAAAGTGACTTTCTCCCCTTATGATTAATAAGTATTTTGTAGGAAGGTATTTGGAAACTATGTATTTATCCCATTCCTCTTCAGACTTCCAATTCATTCATCCATGAATCTGTATCATCATGCACTCATGGATTTCTAGTTCATTCAACAGGTTATAATCCATTTGTGTCATTACTTATTGCCATGAGGATATCGTTCCAGCCTCGATCAGTGGGAATCCACTCAAGCTGGTGTGGTATTTCATAGATCATCCTTTGATCACTTCCTTGTTTTCTTGCATCATGAGATGTGCAAATTCAGCATTTGCTTTCTCTGCCCCAAGCCCTGGTATCATCCCTTTATCTAAGGACTTTTGGATTTTTTTCATACAGAAAAGTATTTACAAACCAAAATCTAGGCACCAGATATGTTCATTTGTATGGAGGTGTTGCAGCTCGCAAGCCTTCTCAGCAGACAGAATTAGGGAATCTATATATGTACATACATACACACACTCATGTGCACACACACATATATTAACATCACACTTTTTTTTCTATAACTGCCTCTCTATACTAAAAACCATGAGTTCACACCAATATCCTCAATTCCAATCCAATCCCGCAGGGCTCATTCCAGTTTTCCTTTCCATACCTGTAACTCCACTCTGCAACACTGAGAATCCTGTCTCATGTAATCCTTAGTATATTTACTAATTTGATGTGGGGACACCCTCCTCACTCCATTAGAACTCTGACAGTTTGTATTGAACTTCCACTGGATTTTAATGCCTCGTTCTGGGCCACCCCGCCCCCCGCCCTATGCCACCTCATCCTACTTGGGCTCTGGAGCCCTGTCCAAGCTGCCCTGCACTATGCAAATGTCTTCCTCATCCCACTTGGGCTCTGATGCCCTGAAGTGGGCTGCTGTTACTGCCATCCGCCCACTTAGATGCCCTTCTCACTCTGCTCGTGGGCTCCACCTGTTCACCTTCTTGCACGGGTCCCCTCTTTGCCTTGCTCAGCAGGCTACCCCAACTCCCCCTCCCACCCTCATGCACCGAGGCCTGCTTCACTCAGCCACACCTAATGCCATGCAAATTTTTAATTTTGAAGTTTTTTCCCAAATGCCATTCAGAGAGGCTCTTACCACCAATGTAAGAGCACCTATCTCCCTGACACCTTCCACAATAGTGTTATCCCTCTTTTAGACCTTTGCTAATTTGAAAAGTGAAAAGTTTATATATCTTATTGTAACTTAAACTGTATTTAAAGAAGGACAAAGTACTTCTACAAAACAATTAAAATTCATATTCTCATTAACACTCAAATTTATGATTCCATTAGCATTCTTAGTCTTTGATAGTAAACATCAAACTTTGTAAAAGGCTGAAATCCCCTCAGTTATGTAATAGCATATTTTCCTCTGTTGAGTAACTAAATCGAGTGCCAGAAACATGTTGGTCCCAGATTTAATTGAAAGGAATAACAAATTTTAACGTCTAATGGGACAAGAAAAATAACACATCAACAGTCTGTTTTGACTGGAAGAGTTGTCAAATCAATAATTAATTGCATTTATGTCACTTTATCCGAAAAACAATTGAATTTAGAAAGGAAAAAGGCCTCATCACATGATAATAATGGAAGACCTAGGTCATTTGATTTTATGACAAAGTTTTGGAGAAAGTCAGAGTGCCACAGCGTGACCTTGATCTCAGAGCAGCTGCCAGCCCACATTTCACACTAACTGGTGGTGGTCTTCAGGGAGCATTAAGAGTTCATTAGAATCAAAACCACACTGAGATACCACCTTACGCCAGTTAGAATGGCAAAAATAGACAAGGCAAGAAACAACAATTGTTGGAGAGGATGTGGAGAAAGGGGATCCCTCCTACATTGTTGGTGGGAATGCAAGTTGGTACAGCCACTCTGGAAAACAGTGTGGAGGTCCCTTAAAAAGTTAAAAATTGAGCAATCCTATGACCCAGCCATTGCACTACTGGGTATTTACCCCAAAGATACAGACGTAGTGAAGAGAAGGGCCATATGCACCCCAATGTTCATAGCAGCATTGTCCACAATAGCTAAATCGTGGAAGGAGCCAAGATGCCCTTCAACAGATGACTGGATTAAGAAGTTGTGGTCCATATATACAATGGAATATTACTCAGCTATCAGAAAGAACGAGTTCTCAACATTTGCTGCAACATGGACGGCACTGGAGGAGATAATGCTAAGTGAAATAAGTCAAGCAGAGAAAGACAACTATCATATGATTTCTCTCATCTATGGAACATAAAAACTAGGAAGATCGGTAGGAGAAGAAAGGGATAAAGAAAGGGGGGGTAATCAGAAGGGGGAATGAAACATGAGAGACTATGGACTATGAGAAACAAACTGAGGGCCTCAGAGGGGACGGGGGTGGGGGAATGGGATAGACTGGTGATGGGTAGTAAGGAGGGCACGTATTGCATGGTGCACTGGGTGTTATACACAACTAATGAATCATCGAGCCTTACATCAGAAACCGGGGATGTACTGTATGGTGACTAACATAATATAAGAAAAAATCATTAAAAAAAAAAAAGAGTTCATTAGAAGCAGCATCGTTCACATGAAGTCCTTGGTACACAAGGCAGCTAATGCAAACTGTATTCTGTTTGCAACTTACCCAGTAAGCAGCACTGAAATATCTGCTCAGATTTCCCTGTACACGGCCCCTGGCCAGATCGGAACCTCATGCAGTTACCAGGCCACTGTTTCCCTCTTTCAGGGCGTGGTAGAAGTAGACATGTGAATTTTAACAAGCTCTAGAAATGAAATGTAATAAACCCCAAGAAATTATGCCACTTGTATTTACAGTTAACAGAATCTTAAGGGAAAAAAAAAAAACCCTTCATGGTAGCTTCAGTTTTATATAATTTCCCAGATTTCACTAGGTAACTAGAAATTGTCCAAGGCTTTCCAATTTGGGAAGCAAGAGGGCATTCTTTAGTCACACCCCTGCAAATCAGACTCAGGATGTGTCAGAAGATATTCTGGGATTTTATAAAAATTCACTTGGCCCAAGTGTAGGAAGAGGGCATTCACAAGGTTGAATTAGTTTTGCCAGCTACACCGAGGAGACAGAGAACCATCAGCAGTACCTCATCTATCCAGCATTATCAGGTAGAACAAGGTTTCCTCTGTGGATACATTTCTGGGATAGCAGAGCTTTCCAGATAATGGAGGGGATTTAACGTTAAATATTTTTGCTAATATTTTTTTCTAAGTGTCATCATTCAAGGGATTCTAGAACTAGAAAGTAGCATAAGGAGGATCCTGTTTAAAGTTCTTATTTTTTCAAATGAGGATACTAAGGCATAGTGAGGTTAAGAAATATGCCCAAGGTCCCACAGTGTCCTTTCTGGAGCAAACTGTGGTGGGAGGGTGCTGACCAGCCATCATCAGGCAGGCTACAGCTCATCCACCATGACGCAAGAAGTAGGGTTGCACGGGTCACTGAGATTAATTATGGGAGGGCTCCCTAGACGGCATGATCAAGACTCAAGGAAGTGAGGGGCAGATAGAGTTGAGAAAACGGTGGCATTTATTGGACAACGTCTGCTTATCCTTTAGGCCTCCGTTTAAATGTTACCTGTGTGTGAAATCATAAATGCATGGCCTAAAAGAGGAAGCAATGGTGAAATAAATATTTGTGTGCTCAGCGCATCCAGCATTGTCTGACATATGGTGGGTACAAAAGATAGGTTAGTGGAGTAGTTCAATAAATACATGAGTGAATGTAAATGAAAAATGAACACAAACTGTGTCATGATTTAGGGTCATCTTGCAAACAGCAGGGATTGGCTGAGGATGGATAGGCCTTCAGGCTGGACTCTTCCCATTGGGACCCAACTTTCCTGAGCCTTTCCAGGTGCTTGACTCAGTCTCATCTCTCACTCTCAGCCCAAACTCCCACAAAGCTAAGCTTATTAAATCACTAATCATAATGCTTGGAACAAACAGCAACAGGATTCATAGATTCCCCAGGGGCGAGAGGGATGACTGATTCCTTTATTTTTTTTTTAATCAAATGTTTATTGAGGGTCTACCAGGTGCCTGGTGCTGTTAGAGGGTCTGTGAATTCAACAAAGTTCTCACCCTTGTGGATCTTACATGAAAGTAGGACCAGACAATACACAGATGGGTGTATAATAAACTCTAAGCTTGTGATGAGAATGATTAAGACAACGCAAGGTAAGGGGCTTGAGAGACAGGGAGGGACTAACACTTCAGACAGCCCAGAGAAGAATGTCTGTCAGAGGAGATGACTTTTAAGCAGAAACCTGTTTTGTCCCTTGTATGTCAGACCTGCAGCTTCTACGAGTATCAGTGCCAAGGGAGACATGACAGGCTTGGGCGATTAGTTGGATCTGATGTGTGGAAGTGAAGGACCCTTCAGAAAGCTTTGTCTTCCTCTTCCTCATCATCTCAGCTCTGAAAAGAATAGTATGTCCTGGCTCATGAACTCTAGTTTACATGACTTTCACTGGAATTTTTATTAACCAGCAAACAACTTCCCATTCTATACTAGCCATTAGGCAATGAATTTTAAATCGAAGGAGTTTCAGAGGCCAGTTTCACATCACTGCTTTAATTTCTTGTTTGTCAAATTGTATAGATTTCCAATGCTGCAGAAAAGGAGGACACTTGGGCAAAGGAACATGGGGATGCCTGTGATTCACTCTAGGCCTTTCAATGAATGTTTTGCAGTGGCACATAATAAACTACTTTCCTTTACCTATACAATTGATGGAAGTGGGGATTTAAGATTCTAAGTATTATTGCCCTATTCTCTGTCCTCTGGCTCCCCCACTGCACTCTTGTCTGTACACTCCGCATACTCCTCTGAAAGGCAACTATGTCTAAAGTGAAAACTATTTTATGCGTCAAAGAAAAAAAATGCAATTTAAAATACTCTGGAATTCTTTCAGAAGCAGGAGACCCTTGAATGAATCTAGACTTGTCTCTGTTTTTTCAGCACCAAATAATTCAATAAGGTAAATCAAGGAATCCAATAAATGTAATTTATGTTTTATCACCTGCATTTAGAAATTAAGCATGCAAAAGTATTTAGAGTAGAAGCTCCTTCCTGAGGGAAGTCATGTGACCTCTTCTACCTCCCACAAATGCTCCTTTTTATAACCAAGAGCCATTTGTTTGCTCTTAACAGCAAATAGCACACTCCATCCTCCAAATGGCCACCTGCTCAAGTCTAGAGTTTAATAAAGACTAAAGAGCTGTAGTAGCCAGAGATAATACAAAGGCCTTCATGAGGCTGATGGAATTGGAATGTCTCAGAAAAACCATCACTGGAGTGTCAGTTTCTTAAGTGGATTAGACTGGGTTGAAGGCTGCATTACAGGCTCCCCCTATTCTAGAAAAATCTAAATCATTGCAATATCTTCTATGATAAAGTTTTCTATAAAGACCCTTGAGAGGAAATGAAGCACTTATTAACTACAATGCACCAGCCATTGGCCAAAGTCTTCCCCCAGCATTTCACGGCCCAAGATCTACTTTATAGGATGCTAAAGAGTATAATCCCTCCCAGATGTCAGTGGCGGGTTCTGGGATGAGATGTCTGAAAGTCCCCTGAGATGTGAGGGATGTGTTCTCCATTTTCACAGCTCATCCTTTGGAATTTTTCTTCCAGGCTGAAAAAAATGTGTTTGAAGCATGACCGCCAACCAGGATGTGTTGGGGCTGCCCACAGGAGGGGCACGTGCTTGAGTGGGAAGGTTGGGGTGGGAACACCAGTGGTCCTCAGATTTTATTGTATATCAGAATCACTGGGAGGCCCCACCTCCAGAGTTCTGATTCATGGGTCTCGGAGGCCGGGGTGGAGTCAGGATTGTGGGAAGAGGTGAGAATTTTCACGTCTAACAGATTTCTGGGAGATGCTGCTGCTGCTGGTCTGGGACCACACTCGGAGAATCACAGCCCTACAGCATCCTTTCAGAACCCCTTGGGAGGAGACCGGTGGCTAGCTGGGAACAGCACGCTGGTGTTGGCTCCTCCACCCCCTTGGGTACCATTTGTTCTGATTCTTACTTTGCACTGGCTGGTTTTCTCACCATCTGCCGTCCTCAGCAATCATTGCCATCCCCAGGCTATGGCTTCCCCCCGCCCCTGCCCGAACATCTCTCCTTCTCTTCTCCATCTCCTCACCCTCCTCCCATTCTCTGAAGCTCCTACCATATCCCACTCTCCACAAAGACTACCCAAACCAGCTCACACCCTCCTTTTTCTCTCCTTTTCTTTAGTTCTTCTCAGTTTTGTGCTCTGCAGCAAGTCTCACTTGTTTTCGGCCTGATTCGTGGGTTTTTCCCTCTTCAGCTAGATTGTAAGCTGCTTGTAGGCAGGGCCTCTGCACAGAGAAAGTCATAATGGCATTCACTGTATCGAGTGTTTACCATGTGTAAGGCATCGAGCCAAGCATTTTCCTTGAATTAACCTATGAGGTACCCCTTTCGCAAGTGAGGAAAACTGAAGAACAGAGAGTCAACGACTTGTTTAAAGTCACACCCACAGGTAGTACTTGCTGGGGCCAGGATGCAAGCCCTGGCCGCCTCACAACCTGGTTTGTCATGAATATCACCCAGCAGGGCACCTGGCCCCACAGCACCATGAGCACTTTGTAAGTGCAGCCATGGTTCCTGGGGGGCAGAGGGGCAACTCCCAGGTGGTCACTGAGGGAGCTGAGCAGACACTCAGCCTGACTTTTCTTGTGATCATCTTACCTTCTGCGTTGTCCTGAGAACGCACAGATGATCCTCACAGACTGGGCATGCACAGTTGCTTCCCAAATAGCCAATTGTCTTTGCACCGTGCTATTCACCATCTATTATCCTTTTCTTGGATGGTGACCCATATTTGGATGGGTGGGACAGACTCGTGAGGGCATCACATGCTCATTAAACAATCTTTATGCTGTAAGATTCTCCACTCATTTGGCCGCTTAATACCCCGGGACTTAGCACAGCAGGACATGCAGTATATACCAATGGCCAGATGTGAAAGCAGAAAATAAAAAATTATGCAAGATAACTATTTATGACCATTTTCATAGCAGTACCTTTAAAAATTAAACCAATAGTGGTAATACAAAGTATAAATAATTCCTATGAAAATATTTGCTTTGAAAACTGTACAATATGGCAGTTATTGTCTTGCTTTCTTTTGCTCAAAAGCAGATTTTTTTTCTTTTGGCAGATCTCTTAATTCCCCTCAAATGAACGTGTTTATTGGTGCACTGAGAGGCCTGAGTATTATGTTCTGTTAGTGTAAGAAGCCCTAACATTTGTAGTTCAAAGAGTGACACACAAGATTTATCACATATCAAATTCTGAGTATTCTATGCAGTCATGCCTGCCAATATACTAATTTTTCCTCATAGGGAATCTATTTACCTAAATCAGACTTTTCCCCCATTACTCACTGTAGTATAGTCTTCCATGTACTCCTGTTTTCTTCTATTTAAAAGATAGAAAATAGTCTCACAAGCAGAAAGCCCTTAACTCAAAAGCCCGGCTCTGTGAGCACCCACATGCTGATGTCAGCAAATGGAGGCCTTCGGCTATGCAGACCATGCTCGGCTCCACCAGGCCAGGGTCACAGACACCAGTGTGAGCGACATCAGGAGGATGGCGCCTCTCAGAGAGAACGGGTGCAAAGCAGGAGGCAGCTGGCCTCAGTGCTGGCTGCGACTATCCAGACCAGGGTAGAAGGTACTGAGTTCATCACCTTGTGAATATACCCAAATCGGCTTCTCCGGGCCTCCGACTTCCCAGTGCTTTTTTTGTGTTGACAGGACATGCAGGAATCTAGGAAGTTTTTGGAACCCCTGAACTGAAGCGATTGTAGATTTCTCTGTGGAGGCTTCCTAGAGGCTGGGTCTTTAACTGGACCTCTCCTCTTAACCAAAACATCAGGCTTCCTCTAGAAACACCACAGTCTTCGATGCATAATACATTTAGTTTCTGGTCCATTAGCTGTTCTTTCTCCCTCATCCCAGGCTCGTCTTAGAAAAGCAGGTTAGCTCTAAATGTGATGATCATGAGAAGAGTGCGTAGGTGCGAACGTGTGTGTAAATTTAGAAGCACGGCTACTTTCTTCCAAAGCTATTTCTTCCTTCTTAAATCAAGAGGAGAAAGTTGGTTAATTTTTTGGTTGAAATCATTTCTGTCATTTTACTGTGTACTTAAGGCCGCTGCAAGCAAATGTGCAGCTTTTTACTGAATTGTATCAGCTTTTAGAGCTGCAGACTTCAGAAAGCTGCTCCAGATCTCAAGCTTCTAAAGAAAGTGCCAGTGAGATCGATGCTGCTATATCTGGCTCCAGCGTCAGATCCCAGGCGCCTGAGTGAGTTTGGAGCAAGAAATTACTTAATAGAGAGAAAAAAAAAGTCTCTGTTCCTGCCCAATACCCTGACTATCAAATGCTTTTGCCGGAGTTATCCTGTCCTTGGTATAATTTAAAGAGAGTTGTTCATCAATTGCTTCTTTGCTTTTGTTTTGATTTTACTTCCTATTAATATATGGGTGGGAGTGGTTGGGGGGTCTGTTGACAGCTTGGCTTCATTGTGGTATCTACACCTCCCTCATAATTCTCCTCCGTGTCTCAGAGGAAAACCAGGAACCTCATTCCCCAGTTCTTTCCCTACGTTCTGCCACTTTAGATCTGGCCAGTGAAGACAGCCTCATGAGATGACCAAGGCAGTAAAGATGGAGAAGCCAGTTTTCCTTGGCACCAGCCGCAGGCAGGCAGTCTCCCGGGTCCTTGGTGGCTGGGGCGGGGGATGGAGGGTCTTGAGAAACATCTGCCGGGGGCAGCTTAATCACTTGAGCGCCCAGATTTCCCTTGAGATTCCTGCACTTCCAGATGTGCCCAGGGTCAGCTTTTGCCCCTTATCTACCCAGCCCTTCTAACGGTGGTGTGTTTTCCGCACGGCTTCTGTTTTCTGGATTGAACCCTGACTGATACAGGGGCAAGGGGCTCATTTTGTCATGCAGCTCTTTCCTATAATACAAGCAGGTAGGAATTCAAGTATTTCTTGAATGCACATAACTTACATTTACATGTCTTAAATAGTGAGGACACATGTCAAAGATAAAGTCCCCACCTTCCAACAGTTCCAAATAAAATAGAGATAGAACGATGGTCACGCATATGTAAAAGTGTGTGTGTCAGCGGAATAACCTAAAGGGTGTGCCAAGGGAAGACTGGATCAGGGAATCTGTAGGAAGCATGGAAATTATGCGAGTTTGTCTTTCTTCCCCAAATCTTCTGCCAGAAATGCTCAATGGATGTCCTTCCCAGACAAGTGCTGTCCTCCCTGACTGCATTCCTGAGCTGCTCTGACAGACCGTCCTGCCAGGGGCAGTGCTGGCGCTGTCACTGTGTGCCTGGGGCACAGGAGGAGGGAGGCATGTGAACACAGAAACATAGTGTTTAATTTTCTGCGACTTCCTGCACATTCATGGAGGACTCCTGGGAAGACTTGGAGGGTGAAAATAATGGCCATGAATAGTTCCATAAAAGGGGCATCTGTCAGAAAGATTTGAGCTTCAAGAGACAGAAGACACTGGCACAAACTGGCTAAAACTGCAAGGAATGGAACGTATGCACCGAGGTGGTGATGCACCCGCCCAACCTCCTCCCACCTACTCTGCTGCCCTCAGCATCCGCTCCATTTTCAGGATCTCCTCCTGATGGAAGCAAGATGGCTGCCACCTTCCCCGGTGAGACATCCAGAAAAGAAACACCACTGGGTGGCAGAAAGGGAGCATGACCTCTGGTGTTTGTTTTCTTAGAAACAAGGGCAACTTTCCCCAAAGTCCCCTCAACACACCAGCCCTCTTACATGTCCTACTGGCCAGAAGTGGGTCATAAGCCCACTCCAAAATCTGTCACTGGAGAGAGAACGGGACTGGACAACCTGGCTTAGTTCAGTCAGAATTGAACCTTGGACCTGGGAATAGGTCCCCAACTTTGTGTCACATTGGAGTGGGCTAGCCTGATGCTGGAGCTTTGGACAATAAGAAATGAGGCAATGAGTGTTGGTTTTTCTAGAAACGGGTCAAGAGGATAACTATGTAATGTAAAAAGAAACCAGGAAGAACCCCAAGACTTGCCAGGAGTCTGCTGTTCATGACATCTACAGACCTCTGGGGAGTTCGATAGGACTCACACCTTGTCTTGCACTGTCCTTGGATTACCTTGTACTACATATACATTTGTATTCAGCTGTTTCTAGAATTCCACTCTCAACCCTGATTTTAATGGAAGGAATACTTATTTACTATTACAAAGTCACTGTCAGAAGAGCAGCTCAACATGGTACTGAGGTCACAGAAATAGGAGTCCACCTTCAGTAACCTCCAGAAGTTGGCTTTGGTCTATTTTCCACTGAAATCTCCTAACCCAGGTGCCAGCTGGGAGGATGGGGATGAAAGGAAGTGGAAGGAGTCCCTAGGTGGACCTGCTGGGGTGATTCAGCCTATCACTGGAACATTTTTTTTTTTAAGATTTTTATTTATTTATTTATTTATTTATTTATTTATTTATTTATTTATTATTTATTTATTTATTTGACAGAGACAGAGAGAGAGAGAGACAGTGTGCACAAGCAGGCAGAGCGGCAGGAAGAGGGAGAGGGAGAGGGAGAAGCAGGCTCTCAGCTGAGCAGAGAGCCTGACATAGGGGCTCAATCCCAGGGCCCTGGGATCATGACCTGAGCTGAAGGCAGACACTTAACTGACTGAGGCACCCAGGCACCTCTCACTGGAACATTTTTCTTGAACATTTGAGAGTGAGGCTGAGGCTTGGTTTTCACCATTACTGTGGTTGGAGCAAGGTGAGCCGCATGGGTAGGAGTATTTTAGGTTTCAAGATAAAGGGACAACCAGAAAATATTCCCATCATGCATACAGAGACCTTTCCATATAATGAGATAATGCCAGTCCTGACAGACCTGGAGATGACCTGGTCCAGTGTTTACTAGATGATATTAGGTGTTCTGTAAAAGCAGTGGTCTCGTAATTAATTGTGTTAGGGAAATGCTGGGTTAAGCAAGGTTAAACAGGCTTATTTACTTCATGACCTCTCAGAGCTTTTGATATTGCGCCATAAATTATGGTTCTCCAAAAGGAGACATTATATTCAGTGTTTCCCAAACATATTTGATCACAGAATACAAACGGGAATACAGTGAGACTGATGTGTGGAAATCACTTTGGGAAATGCTGCCCAGGCCCTTTATTTTACAGATAACTATACTGAGGACCTGCTAGCTGAGGGCACTTGTCTAAAGTCACTCTATTAGCCAGATCCCTCAGGAAATAGAATCATCAAAAGAACTCAAAATAAGATGCATAAAGTAATGAACTGAATGTGGGCAGAATTAAGGAAGCCAACAGGTGTGGTGCAACACTCAGGGACTAAGAGCAGCAAGAAGCCACTGTCACCCCATCCCTGAAGGGGGAGGGAAGGAATGGGGTTATTGGAGTCCAGCTAAGAGCTGGAGCCACAGAAGAGGGGCTGCCTGTCAAAACCGCCATGTGGCAGGGACAAGGGGGATACATGCATGCCCTCAACTTCTCCTCCCGTCCTCCCATTGGCCAACCCTGGCTAGAAGCCTGAGGGCCAGGAGCCTCAGTGCCATCTGTAGAAGTCAGCCTTCTGGCACAGAACAGAGCAAAGAAGAGCCAATGATGTATCCATGTGGCAAGTGAGGAATGACCAGCACAATCATACAACTAGGTTTTTTATTTTCATTTTTAAAAATGTTTACCTCACCTTTTGTAAACTTGAGTTTGCTTCATACAGTTTAATGCAATATGATATGTCAATTATGTCTCAATAAAGTGGGAAAAACTCAATGCCATGTAAAACAGAACAAAGACAAAACTGAAAATAGAAAACAGTGGTTCTCACACTGCAGCCTGGGGATGTCTGGGGGTCCCCAAGGCCCTTTTAGTTCCACAAGGCCCAGTTATAATAATGCTCTGATGTTATTTACCTTTTTACTTTCATTCTCTCACAAGTGAACAGTGAGGTTTTCCAGAGGCTTCCAGACAAGTGATGATGTCATTGTTCTGACAGCTAATGGGATGTGTGCTTGTGGATTCTCATGTTTTAAAGTCACTCCATTTTAATTTCAATTACTGTAGATGATAAACATGACCCACATAAAAAAAACACTCTTTAAGGTTTTCAGTAATTTTGGATGAAAGGGGTCCTGAAAATGAAATGTCAGAACTGTCAATGTGGAGGTAGTGAAGGGACCAGATGTGCCCAGGTCCTTGAGCTATTCCTCACGTTTACCACCAAATCTGCTCTCACGTTCTCTGACGGCAAAGACGTTAAGAAACAAGGGTTACATATAAGTCATCTCTAAAGCCTGGGGTATGACTCAGGTACATTTTCCAACAACAAAATGCAAGAAGATTTTGTATGTAGTCCCTGTACAAAGATATATCTATATAAATAGTGATATGAGGGATACTAGGTAATAAAAACAACAAAATATTTTTATTACGAGGGTGGTGTATTAGTTTTCTATTACTGCATAACAAATTACCTCACTCTTAGGAGCCTAGAATGACACCCACTTATTATCTCATACCTTCTGTAAGTCAGGAATCTGGGCATGACCTAACTGGGTTTTCTTCCTGGGACCTCACTAGGCTGAAATCGGTGTCGGCTGGTCTGTATTCTCATCTGGAGGCTGAATTAGAAAAGGATGTGCTTCTAAGCTCCCTCAGGTTGTTGGCAGAATTCATGTCCTTGTGGCTGTAGAATTCATGGCAGCTTGCCTCTTGAAAGCAAGCAATGGAGAGATGCTACTTCAAGTCTCTAACTTGAGGGAAGGCCCAGAGACTCTTCTAAAGGGCTCACTTACTTAGGTCAGGCCCACCCAGGATAAATTCCCTTTTGTTTAACTTTTAAAGTCAACTGTTAAAACTGCATATTAACTCTACTGGAATTAATAAAAAATAAAAACAAAAATAGATAAACAATAAAGTCAACTAATTAACCACCCTAATTATATCTGTAAAATGCCTTCACCTTTGCCATATAAAATAATCACAGCAGTGCTATCCCATACTTTTGCCATATTCTATTGGGTAGAAGCAGATCACAGGTTCCACCTACACTCATGGTGAGGGAGTTAAGGGCATGACTCATGACGGGTTAACCTATTGTGTGTCTGCCATGGGTGGGAACAGATTCAACCATAATTGAAAGCGTTTTAAAACAGACACCTGGGAGTTAGTACAAGGGCATGACAGAACCCCTGAGCAAAGACCTTGGAAAGAACATCTTTTCCAGCGAGATCCCACATGTGTGAACAGACTTGGAAGCAAAACACTGGGATGAAAATTGAGCCTCTTTTCCCCGGGCAAATGAAACAGTAACAAAGATGATGATGTAAAAGATGATGACTCAGAATCAAAATAAAGCTGCACCAGGGTCCTACAATTCTGCTACTCTAGCCTAACCATCATTGGCTAATACAAACCATACTCTGAAAGCTAACTAGAATCAAGGACCATTATCCTGAAGGGCAAGGGGACGTGTATGTGTTTTTTAACCCCTAATTTACATCTTCGAATTTTTTAGACTGTATTTTGGTATTTTCCGAAACTCTCTCTCTGGAAACTGTTGAGAGAAAAGCTGACAGGATTTTTAAAGGAACAGCCTACAGTTGGGATGGACTATTGAAGGAATTTTCCAGAAATAGACTAGCCTGGGCTTGGGGGTGATAAAGACAGATGGATAAGGCCACCCTTTAAGCCCATGATACAGAAGCAAAACTTGTAGAATTAATCAGGGGAGCTAGTCCACCAAGAAGGGGAATATCACCATTTGTGAAGATGTAACTGCTAGAAGCTCCGCCACGCTCTGTTCAGTCTGCTCAAAAATCTTGACTGGAAAGAATGATGCAGATGAAGATGAGAACCAGCCTCCCGCCGCCAAAGGGTCAAAATCCTAAATCTTGGTAGTTGTCTTTGTTATTCACCAGGGCCCCCTGGGATGTGAGGCAAGACTGGTGCCCACTTGGGGAAGGAGAGAGGAGAGAACGTAGGGGAGGGTGCCCCCACGCTAGGAACCCCCTGGAAGGGAGACAGAGAGCCTCAGACGCAGACTTTACCCACTTCAAATATTTCCCACAGTGGTTGCTCATTTTTGTTCTAAATAATTCACTGATGGAAAAGTGGATATTTTCCCAACAATGTTCAGGAGATAGAAAACACAAAATTCTGTCTGATTTTCATTATATCCTGTAATTTAAGTCAGTCTGAATGCATTTGTATTCTTCTCTTCTCCTCCACTTTTTCTGGTATGGCTTAAATGTAATCAAGCAAAACCAATACACAGGTCCTTACCAAATACTAACAGAGCCATTTATTAATAAATTCAGTGATAAGATAAACCCCGGCAAAGATTTAAAGCCTGAAATAAAATCTATTAATGACAATACTCATCATTTGGAATTTGAATTCATAGGCACATTACCATGATATCTTGAAAGGAATTTACATTAAGTGATCAGCTATCTTTAATACTAACAAAATGTATAAAACACAATAATAAGTGGCAATAGGGTACAATTTTGTGAAAGAATAAATTAAAATTTAAGATGACAACAAAAGAATAAATAGGATGATGTTTTCTGGTATTTCTCTACAGAGTTGAAAATGATCTGTTAATCTCTTTCTCTCAGTCCCACATACTTTTATTTCCCTCCATGCCTATCAAAAAATTTCTAAAAGCTACTATAAGATTGGTTATCTTAATGATTTGTGCCCTCTCTCCATTTAAATGTGTTTTTTTAAACAGCAGCCATGGGGCTCAAGGTAGGAGAACTAGTTATAATAAGGCAGCTCCAGTAATTAAATTATTGTGCTGCCACCCCTTGAGCTGTGATTTGAAAGGATGAAAGCTTAATTTTTCCATCAACAAAGTCAGTTTCATCCAAGATGCTCTTCAGAGTGCCACATGCACTGCATTTAAAAATTACATGTTTAAATTAATCAGAAGAAAATGGATTTCAAACCCCTCATCACAATAACATGGATGGATTGTAAATTTATGGTGCATCTTCACTACAGAAAACTAAGTCCACTGAAAACAGATCTAGAAGTCATCAGGCAAACAGAGCAGCACAGATATAAAATCCCCACTGTGTGAGTGTAAAGCAGAAAGGTCTCTAATAAATTAGAGTAAATAGCAGCTGAACTGTCCTCACAGTGGCTTATCTGTTCAACCTACCAAGGAAAGAAAGTTAGCATTAATTGGTACCCTCAACACTCTCTCAAAGGAACAGGCACTTAGAGCAATTAAGTCAGATGTGGAAAAACAGCTCTGCATTGAAAGCTGACAGCAGGACTCG
Organism: Ursus maritimus; assembly: GCF_017311325.1. Classification (NCBI taxonomy): domain Eukaryota; kingdom Metazoa; phylum Chordata; class Mammalia; order Carnivora; family Ursidae; genus Ursus; species Ursus maritimus. The sequence goes on from NW_024425452.1 coordinate 30,859,025, forward strand.
GGCACAATATACATAATGAGTGGCTGAGGATTTTAATGGATGGAGGCTTGGAGACTAATGGACAATTAATGTAAAACAGATGACTTCCCTCAGAGATGACAGTCTTTTGAAAAGCGCTTCACCTGCTGCTCAAACAAATGCTGCTAAAATGAAATGATAAAAGGAACATGGTCTTATTTAGCTGGGTTGGAGTGAGTCTGTGTGTCCCTGCTTTGTCCTTGAATATTCTCAAAAACCAGGTCAGGAACGTACCAGTTCCTGCAGCTGGCGGTGCCAGCCCCCTCCCTCGGCCTCCCTACGACGCCCTGGGTGGTCAGAGATTGCAGGGCTCTGTTTTCCACAGAACTGCCCTGGGGGAAATTGACAGGCCACATAAGACTCTTAACAGCCTAGGTTTTAAAATGACAACAAACCACCCCATAACAGGAATTGCAGGAAAGACATGCTGAAGCATTTCAGAAAATTTAAAATGTGGTTTCCTCTCAGCTAAGCCATTTGAATTGTGCTTACTGAGGTCAGAGCGCCAGGGTCCTTCAAGTTTGAGCTTTAAAACCACAGACAGCATCCTCCTGAGAAGGGGTTGGGTACCAAAAACATATACTTAAGTCAATCGTTTGGAAAGAGAAATCCATTTCCTATAGAAATAATGCTGCAATGATATTTAAATTCCCATGTGATCTCCTGCGAAGTCTATTTAACCTGGAATGAGGCTTAACACACATCACCTGAGCCCTGGGTCACAGGGAGAAGAAAGTGGGTGTTTTTCCCTTTTTCTTAGCGGGAAATGGGATTGGGCTGAGCTATAATTTTGAGATACAAGCTAATCCTTGAAAATTTTCTATCTTTGAACATCCCTCCCCTGTGTTCACCCCGCAGGAAATCAGAGCCTTTATGTACCATAAGCCACTAGGTATTCCACCCCAATCCCCACACCAAATGTACCTATTGTAATCCTTCACTCGTTCCCCTCTAATTTTTCTTCCATTTGCTAAAACAGTAGATCTCAACTGGAAGTTAGAGGAGAGCAACTGTGTGGGCTCATTTATGCCCCTGCATGATGGGCCCAACACTAAGATGTCTTTGCGTATTAAAAATAAAACAAATTGCTTCTAATACTACCTGTATCCCTAAGTGGCAGAATTTCTGTGAGAAAGGTCAAGTGAAAATTTCAGAGAGCTGAGCAATTCCATTTCTAAGTATCTAATTTAAAAGTACCTACACATGCAGGAGAAGGTGCAAGGATATTTGTTATGACGGTGGAAAGTAGAAAACACACAAAGTCAACAGGAAAATGCCTCCCTCGTAATACACTCAATGGGCGGACCATTATGCACAAATGGCGCGTGTCCACTAGAAAATCAGACAAAGTCACCCTTTGTTCACAGCCTGACTGGATGTTGGGGCCGCCAGGTGTTGGGGAAGATTTGCACAGCTGTGCCGAGAAGCCCCGCCCCTGCCTCCCAGGTGAACACAGAGCTGTAGCGGGCCGCACTTCGTTTGAAGCCTCAAATACTTAAAACATGTGGATTATGTTTTCACAAGTCAGAAGTCCGTGCCGTGGGTGGGCATTTCCTCAAAGTTGGGTAGGCAAGAAATACCAACTTTCTTCAAATCAAATTACATCTGACTGCCATCCCCTATGCCACTGAATTGGCAAAAAATTCAGTTACTTGTGTCCTCGCCTCCCAGGATTTACTTTAAAATCTGGAAGGCTTATTTGCTGCACAGGAAATTAGCGAGTCTCTGTCACCTGTGGTTTGGATTGTCACTGTCCAAGGTCCATCTGAGGAGTGGGCTCGGCTCTCCTGTTTCTGGGCCAAGCAGCTTTCCTTCAAGCCCCATCCTCACCTGAGCTCAGCCCTGCCCTGGGGCATGGGTAAGGACCTGGGCCTGATCCTCAAGAACTCAGTATCTACAGACCTCCATGTTTTTCCTGGGCATTGGAAATGTCCTTTTCTCTCAGTTTCAAGAGCTTCCCATGTTCCCTCAACAGACACATTTGCCTGTCCCTTTCCCACACAAATATACACTCCCTAGCATGACCCTCTCAATAAGCTCAGGCTTCCGAAAGAGAAGGGAGGTTTCCAGGCTGCAGGGAAGAAGGGTTACCTCAACACAGTTGTTCTCAAATGTGCGGTCCTGGCCTTCGGCATCAATATTAAAGGTACCCTTATGGTTTGAAATGCCAATCCCTGGACCCTGCCCCAGACTTGCTGCATTAGAAACCCTGGGAACGGGGCCCAGCACACTATGTTGCCAACATTGCTGGGGCCTTAAAGCAACTCGGGCTGTCTGCTTAGACCCCCAACAACCACCCAGAAGCAGAAGGTTTCTTCCTTAAAGGCTACCTCCTTTAAGTGGGGGAGCAAAAAAAAAGAGAGGTAAAAATAAAACAGCGCTCATGCTTTCCTATGCTTCTACAACAACAAAAATAACAAATACCTTAATTATCTCTCCCCTTTTATAAGGCACTGTGTAAAGCACAGTCTGGATTTATAAAGAATGAAGGAAACCTGAGAACTCATCAGAGCCTCACCTCTCCAACAAATCCTCACCCCCACCTTCCAGGTTTAAAAATTCAGGAGGCTTTATCCTGAAAAAAAGAGCATGCTGAGAAATAAAGGTCAAGTGTTCAGACTAGGCTGTTCCACATCTCCATGGAATGTAGAAACGTGTGAACACCCTCAGAATTTCAATTGGGTCTCCTTTTGCAAGGATTTTTATACTAACCAAGGTGGAACCAGCATACAACTTCCTTGTGGTAAAGAATTCCGTACCCTCCCCCATATACCAGATAATGATAATTTTTATTGCAACATCTTATTTCAACTTTGTTATAAGGTTTGATTCATGCAAAAGTGGAGAGTCATTCTCGTTCTTAAGCCCAATTAAATCACCATTTCCTGATTCATCCTCCTGGTGCCCCAGATACTTCCAATATATTTCAGACCTGAAATTTTCTGAACTGCTTCTTTTCCAAGTCATTTTAAGAACCTAGCATTAAAACATAATTACATGACTGAAAATACTTTTGAAGACTGCTCAGTGAGATTTTTCTTAATAGTGAGGTTTCCGAATTGCATGCCTCAGAGGACGATTTTCTGAGCTGTGTATAACTCGAGAGCATCTCTCTGAGCCCATTAGTCACCTTACAAAATTACATGAACTCTTTCAGGCCTCCCGGGGTAGCAACGATTTAGCAATAAATGAATGGATTATGCTTCATACAGTCATATTTTAAAACAGCTTATATTAACAACCAAGGCTATTGAGTATTTTTTTGGCTTCCAAGATTGTAGTCATGGTTTTTACTATGAAATACAAGATTCACTTTTTATAGAATCAAAAAGATGTTAAAAGCCAAATGGAGAATTGGTCTCTAAGTTTTACTCGAGGAAATCCAGGCCAGAGATCAATTCAGACCTTGATCAAGGTCACACAGCCCGGTTTCCGTGCAGCAGGAATTGGACGCATGCTTTCCTCCAACTGCCAATCCTCATTTCAGCCAATTCTTAATTTTCCACTAACCAAAAAGCCAGCCCACTACCTTCCAGCACACGACTGCCACCTAGTGGTGATAATGGTCATTGCTACTTATGCTTACAGACTCAAAAGCCAGGAAGGAAATGGAGTTTAAGAATTCATCTTTAAAATTTATCAAGAGTCTGTTGTTCTGTTAGGCGCTTTATTTATGTTATCTTAGTTAATCGTTTTAATACTATGAACTAGGCATTTTTATCCATGAAGAAACGAAGCTCAGTTGAAGCAATATACCCAAGTTCACAGAGGCTTGCTCCCAGTAAGCTGCGTCATGTTCCTCTTCCCTGGGGCTGAGTCTGTGTGCTGTAACTTTGACCTGCACAAGGCTGGCTTCTCTTAATTCTCAGCAGTCCTCTCTGACCTGTGTCCTTAGTCCCTGGGCTTCAGTGATTGGTTCAAGGAGAGCCAGTAAGACCCACGGACATTTTCTAGGAACACGTGAGGGAGAGGCACACGAGGTTTTCCACTCACACAAGTTCGTAGTAAAAACAGTGTGAAGCTTGCAGCTGCCCACGCTCTGCAAAGTGGAGCTGAGAATCAAGTCACCACAGGGCAGGAAAAGCTAAGAGATAAGGAGAAACCAAACCCAATGACATCCCTTGTGCCCCCAGTTCCAGCTGTGTTTGAAACTAGCTCTACTCCTGGGATTTCAGTTGGGAGAGCCAGTCAATGCCTCTTTAAGAATTAAGTCAGCTTCAGGTGGGTTTTTTTGGTATTTTGCGCTTCCTCGGTCCAGGTCTGTTCTTCCTCAGTTTCTTCTCTTTTCCTACTTTCAGCTGTCAACAAATCAATATTCATATTGTCCCTAAGCTTACAAGGCGTGGGTCTGTTTTCCAACACCTATCATTCTATTCTTGCAGGTACAGTACTTATGGAAAAACGTACTTCGGAAATATTTAAGCATAATTTTTAAATGAAGTTTTCACATAAATTTTAAAGTACAAAATTCCTTGGAAATCTTTTATTTTTCATCCTAAATATCAGCTTCTCAAGAGCAACCAGGAAGTCTCCGATCTAAAGTAATTAGTTCTTTCATTAAAGCAGGAGCCGAAGAGAGCTTTGGGGCCTGTGAGGGAGTGTCACCATCTGTGCAGGATTCCTGTGTCATTATGGCTTAAAGGAGTATTGGGGGTTTTGTCAAACAAGACACAGTCCCTTGAGAAAATCATTCCTTTATTTAAGGTAAGGTCAAGACATATAAATGCCTTGGGAAATGTAGTTCTACAAATAAGTATTTTTTTAAATGTTGGTAATTTATTTTTGGATGATAGGAGAAATTAACTCCTTATAATTATTATCTCATCTCTTAAAATTACATATCTCATTCTTAATTATATAACCTCTTCATTAATGTTCAGGTAAGAAATGTATTACATGCAATTTTCTAAACCAGAGAACTTCTTGGGAGGTGAACTGTATACAATTTCAGTGGTAAAGTAAACAACTTGATCCCAAAAGGCAACATCATGCTTATAATTTGCTTTCCCAATGTTACTATCAATTTTGGGAGACTGTTTGCTGATTAGTTTGAGGGTTGGTAGCCTGGCTGATGGCTGCCCTAAGCAATGTTCAAATGCTTACCACAAGAATATCCAATGAAAATGTTTTTGCTGCAGCAAAGGGAAGTTTTGGTTTTTTGCTTTTTACTATTTGAGGCTACTGTATCAATGGGAGAAAAACATTTTGCAAGTAATATATGGAGCTGTGAATAAACACTAGAGTTAAGTGCTACTTTTTTTATTGAGTCATTTTAGTAATGTTTTAAAACTCTTTTTAAAATTGTTGACCAAGGGGCATCTGGGTGGCTCAGTTGGTTAAGCATCGGACTCTTCTTGATTTCGGCTCAGGTCATGATATCAGGGTCATGGGATAGAGCCCCAGGTTGGGAGGGTTCCTGGCTCAGGGGGGAGTCTGCTTGAGATTCTCTCTCTCACCACCTGCCCCTCCCCCAATTCTCTCTCAAATAAATAAATCTTTTAAAAAAATAAAAAGAATAAAATTGTTGACAAGATAGCTCCAGATTGCTGGCTCCTCCCCTCCCCCACGCCTTCCCCGATTTTCACACTCTTCTCCAAAGACTTTCAGGAACAACTAGAAAAGAAGGTCAGGTAGGGGACAATCTACAATCACCACCACTCACTCCCACCCTCAGCTCTTACTCAACGAGAACAACTTTGCTCTGAGCTCTTTTTTTTATGTGTTGGGAGTACTTGATTTTCTTTCACTCATTGAACCATTGTCTCTTGAAAACCCAACTATCTTTCAAGCATTGTATTAAGGTATTTGATTTTCTTGTTTAGGGAATATCCCAGCCTACCTTTATGTTCTAGTGGAGAACAGAAAATACACAAATACACAAGACACTAAACAATACCAGTGCAATGGAGTATAATAAAGAGAAGAAAGTGGTAGTATGGTAAAGGGCCACCAAAGGGGTCAGGCATCATTAGAAAACATGCTGAGGAAATGCCTCACTGAGAAAGTGATATTCAAATGATGTACTTGAGCCATTAGAAGTCTGTAAACAGGGGTGCCTGTGTGGCTCAGTCAGTTGAACATCCGTCTTCGGCTTGGGTCATGATCTCAGGGTCCTGGGATTGAGCCCTGATCAGGCTCCCTGCTCAGCGGGGAGCCTGCTTCTCCCTCTCCCCTCTTCCCCTCCTCCTGCTTGTGTTCTCTCTTTGTCAAATAAATAAATAAATTTATTTATTTATTATAAACAGGTTTGATATGATTCAATTTTTTAAAAATTGTTTTTGTGTGTTTGGTGAAAGGAGGCAAGAGAGAGTAACAAGAGGGCCCGTGGGAGGCAAGTGGGATCATCCCAACAAGCAACCATTTGGCTAGGATTAAGAGAGTAGAACACTGGCCATTAAGATAGCAGAGAGAAAGAGACTCACTAGGCGTATTTTGGAGGCTGACAGAACTTGCCGTTGGTTTGCATATGATAGATGATGTAAAGAAAGAAATCAAGGATGACTCCTATTTTTTTGGTTTTGAGCAGCTGGATGAGAGGTGATGCTTTTCACTAAGATAGGAAAGACAGAGAAGAGAAACAAGTGTGGCTTGAGAAATGTAGAAATAAAGTTTTGTTTTGGATAGTTCTGATTTAAAATACCCCTTAGATACTTAAGCTGAGATGCAAAGTAAGCAGTTTTATATGGAGTCAGAAGCTCAGAGAAGGAGGCCCTAGAGATCTAATTTTGAGAGTCAAAGATGTAAGGCATTGGGGTGAAAGAGAGTGCCAGGTAGGGACCCAAGACTATGTTCGAAGCACTCAAGCAATTAAAAGCTTGAGCGGAGGGAAAAAGAGCAAGATAGAAAGAAAACCTGGAAAAGGCAATGGATTTTGCTGCAAAACAAGCAAACTCCCACATCCCCCAAAAGACTAAAGAAATCTGAAGCAATTACAATGGGTATTCCCAGGATTAAGCCTCAGGAGTCCTTCAAAATTCCTTTGGGCAGAAGCAGGAAATCTTGGCCAGTGATTCAGGCAGAAAACTAGGAAAATTCAATGAATTCTGCTGCTTTAAAAAAGCCCAAAAGTACTATAATAGGTAATTTCCAGAGAATAATTCCATTCCCTAAATGCTCTACTCTGGGCGGACAATGCCCTAATCTTGGGTGCCACAGTTACGGCTCTATTTTTTTTTTTTAAGACTTTATTTATTTGAGAAAGAGTGAGCACGAGCAGGGGGAGGGACAGAGGGAGAGGGAGAAGGAGACTCCCTGCTGAGCAGGGAGCAGGCTGCAGGGATGTGGGCCTTGATCCCAGGACTCTGAGATCATGACCTAAGCCCAAGGCAGCCGCTTAACTGACCGAGCCACCCAGGCACTCCATGGCTCTATTGTTTAAATTCACATGGTTATTGTTCCCAAAGGTGCCCCAATACCTGGATGCCTGGATCAGAAGATGCCAGTTTCAGCTACTCTTACAAATCGACTCCTCTTCTATGCCAAACAAGGTTTCTTTTTTTTTTTTTTTAAGATTTTTTATTTATTTATTCGACAGAGATAGAGTCAGCCATCGAGAGAGGGAACACAAGCAGGGGGAGTGGGAGAGGAAGAAGCAGGCTCCTAGCGGAGGAGCCTGATGTGGGGCTCGATCCCAGAATGCCGGGATCACGCCCTGAGCCGAAGGCAGACGCTTAACCGCTGTGCCACCCAGGCGCCCCCAAACAAGGTTTCTATACTGAGCACAGATTACCCATCCGGAAGACCCTACAGTGAGTTCCCCTTCAAATTTCCTGGCAGAGAAGCTCAATTAGAACCATTGGCCATCCATAAGATAAAGTTTAATAATGTTGGACCACAACACGGAAAGAATGGACTTCTTCACTCTTTCATTCCCAGGAAGTTCTTTGCACCAAAGAAATTTACAAATATGCAGAATTGCCCCAGACACTAGATTGCATCCTAAGGGGTATCGGAAAGGGCAGACTTGGTCAAGCCACACAGAATTTTATTGCACCCTTTCCTTATGTCAGAGGGAACCTTCTTTCTTAGAACAGTTGATCTCAATATTCACAGATCTTGCACTTGTGAATTGCATACTCAATAAAATTTACTTGTAACCCTAAAATCAGCATTCCTGGGGATTTCATTATCCTTCTTGGACATGCATTGAGCAGTAAAAAAACTGAGTTGCCCTATGCACACATTTCCTGCTGAGGTCAACTCTGCCTTCATATTTGAGCTCTTTGTACGCAAATATCCTTTGTGTGGTCTGTTAGTGCCACATTTTCCACATTTTTGTGTATTTGTTGGTGATTTCCCTTTTTGTTGGTGGTTTAACCCCCCCCCCCCCC
>NW_024425452.1:30867382-30962437 GCF_017311325.1 Ursus maritimus
CCCCCCCCCCCCCACGGGGAATAGTGCTAAAGTTCTTCATAGTGTACCTAAGCGTAAGAAGGCTGTGCTGTGTCTTCCAGAGAAACTGTGTGTTAGACAAGCTTCATTCAGGCACAAATTAAAGTGCTGTTTTCCATGAGTTGAATGTTAATGAATCAACAGCATGTATTAAATATGTTGTCTTGAAATAGAAACACATAAAAGAAGGATATGTATTGATCAGTTAGCAAGAATATTGTGACCAGAGGCTCTTGGGAACCTAACCCTGAATTTGCCCTAGAACCAGTGTTTCAGTATTCACGAATTCCGTGTTTGCGGTGACATTACAGAACCTAAGTATCAAGAATCTGAGAATCAACTGTATTTACATTATCAAAGGGACACCAGTCAAGTCACTTTCCTAAAGGAAGACACCTACATCCAGGTGACCAAGGCGTCCATCTAATGTGCGCAGAAAAGTGCCTGGCAACATTTAAGTGCAGATGCTCTTCCTTTTAAAAAGGCAAAAACACAACAACAACAAACAAAAATCAAACAAAACAAACATTTAAAACACTGTTTAACCAGTCCCCCACCCACACCCCTCCCTCAGTAAATCCATATACACATACATATGCATATATATGTGTATATGTGTGTGTATATATGTGTGTGTAAACATATATATATATGTATGTATATATATGCATATACACACATACCTAAGTGTGTCTGGGGGATGAGGAAAACTAAACAGTTCTAGAGTAAAATTGATATTAATGAAAGCATTTGGAGTAAATCCTGGCAGATGATATAAATTTTAGTGAAATATGCTCAAACAAAATACACAGATACAAAGGTAATTATTTTGATACTACATGTTATTAAGAATTAGAATCGAACATAACACAGATATTAATATATTACTTCACTCTTACCTCACACAATTATGTGAAATATTTTTCTCAGAATGAGATAAAGTTTATATTTTCTATTTCTCCTTTGGAAATATCAGTAGGGGATTGTTAAATAATGGTACAAACACACAGTAAATTATTATATAACTATTCATAGCCATGTTTTAGAAGAATACTTAATATGGGAAGATACTGATCTACAATGAATCTTCAGAATTGTACACATAGCTTGATCACAAGTTTTTAAAAATTATATAAATGCTACAAATACAATGAGAAGACAATACTACAATATTTGAAGTTGTAAACTTCAGCTGTGATAGTAAAAGTAGGCTTTATTTTCTTTGTACTGTTCTGTATTCCCTACACTTTCTATAATAAGGATATTACCTTATATAATAAAAACTATTATTAATTACGATTTCTACACTTTACCACTGCTTTTATTGTTCATACATAAAAAGTATTCACTTTTCTTTTTATACTAAAAATCTACATTTTTATCATTTAACATCTCAAATAATTGATATTTCTTTAAGCTTTCCAAAACCTGAGTGAAATGCAACAAGTTATAATCAGGATTCCATTCTTCCAATAATGAACAGCAACGTGAACAACCTCATGCAACTAATACAAAAGCACTTCTGGGTTTGGAAATGTGATGTAATTTTCATGCAGAAAGTATATCTTTCCAATGCTGAATGTCAAATGAGCCCATCTTCCTGGGGTACCTTCCCTCCAGGAGGCAGAGGAAAGAGGCAGTCAGGTTTCTAAGTGACAGGGGAATGCTGGGAATCACTTGCAGAGTAGATAACCTTCTTAGTACTATAAATTATGCTATAAATTGAAAGGAATGAAAAATAAGCAAATATCTTTAGAGAAAATGGTCTTAGACCCACTGGCACAGAGACAGATACAAGCACCCAGTTCCATAATATCTCAGCACCCAGCGCACACCGGGCAGCAAACTGCCCTCAGCAGTTGTCTGCCTGATGTAAAGAGGCTAAACAAGGTTATTTTTAATGGGCCACATTTTGGCATCTGTTTGGAACTCAGAGTCCAGCTGATGTAGAGCATTAAAAAGAATTCATTGTGAAGACTAGGCTCTCGTTTTTATATTAATCATTAAGTCCATGAATCTGTAATGGATATTTAGTATTCCTCTCTTAAACTATATGCTTTGAGATGCTCTGTTCATTTTGAAAATTTTAAAATAAGCATGGGCCCGTTTTCTCTTGCTCTTTATTTATAAAAAACTCATCTAATAGTTGTAAACCCATCAATTCTTGGCCACTGACTTATTTCTCTGCTACTGTTTGTTCCTATACACGCTCTCTGTTTTGTAGACTTGCCAGGTCTCCTTGCATTGTGCTGGTGTATTGTGCCTCTGCAGGGCTGGTTGAGCCTGAGAGCCATCCGGAGACAATTCTGACTCAACAAGCCTCTCCTACTCTGGGGGGTTACAGAAGATATGTGACTGGCTACCCACAGAGACTTTGAGAACAGATAGCATGTGAAACTTTGAGGTGCTACCTGGCAGTACCCAGTGGTCACGCAGCTTCAGACTGTGACCAGAGACCTATCCCTAACAGGGCTCCTTCTGCCTTCCACAGTCCCAGGCTTTATCTCAGATCCAGAATCAAGGGTAAAAGAATAAGTATCACTGAACTTGATCAAGTCTTTCACCTCATACTCATTTTCTAGCTCTTTCAGAAAAGGCGATTCTCTTCCAGGGCCCTCTCCACAAGTGTAGGGCCCGAGAAGTAAGTCTCCCAGTTGGGAGTGCCTGTGGATCTACTGAATGGGAGGTAAACATCAACCCGTATCCTGATTTCTAGGGTGCTAGATGAGGAGAGGAGACCCAGGCATTCATTAACAGGCCTGCTTCCTCCTTGTATCCAGCCTCGGGCTACCAAACAGTCTGGAGCTAAGGTGAGTGGTTTCCCTGGAGAACTGAGAGTAGCAGTACTTAAAATCTCAGCTAGCTAGAAGACAACTGCTCTGAAGACATGACATGTGCTAAATGTTCAGCTTCGCTTGGAAAAACTTTCATAAACTTATATAGATGTCCACATGTACCTCAGTTTCTTTTTTTTTTTTTAAAGATTTTATTTATTTATTCGACAGAGAGAGAGAGAGCCATCGAGAGAGGGAACACAAGCAGGGGGAGTGGGAGAGGAAGAAGCAGGCTCCTAGCGGAGGAGCCTGATGTGGGGCTCGATCCCAGAATGCCGGGATCACGCCCTGAGCCGAAGGCAGACGCTTAACTGCTGTGCCACCCAGGCACCCCTAGTTTCTTCTAAGTTAAAGGTTGATGTCAAAAGTCTTTTTTTTTTTCATTTTTTTAAAATTGTCTGGTGTTTGTTCCTGACATTTAATTATGAGTTTTTAGTTACCCTAAAGAAAATCTGCTTAGATTTCAAATACTAGCACGATTAATGCCCCTTGCTTCATGAAGTCTTGGGCACACGAACCTCACAGCAAAACCGGTGGAGAACCACCAGCTTTCCCACAATGACATGCGGTTTCTGCTGGGATGACAAGAAATGCTTTTTTATATTTGAAGAGTCATTGGTCATGCAGATCCTAGAACACCGAAAAGGGAAAAAGTCATGGCTACTTTTGAAGGAATGAAGTAATGGTTGAAAAGATGGCTCAGGGAAAGAAATATATTTTTAAAATGTGGGGTTACTGCAGAGTTTTGCTGAACGCCAGGAGCTTCGGAACGGGCAAACCATTTTTACTTCTGTGTTAAGACATGCTCTGGGAACAAAACAGACATTGTGTGGGGAAGCTGCAGGACAGTTTGATTCACTTTCTTTTCTAGGACAAAAGGCTACCATTTACCGCAAAATCCTCAGGAGCCTACTCAAAATTGAGCGACTCAGGAGGTGATATTTATTCCATTTGAATTCCATTTGAGTTTATTGATTCCTTCATCTGGGAAATAAACAATCAAGAAGAAACAGGGGGCAGCTGTGGAGGCAGTAACCCCAGTCTTCCAGGTCTTTGCTGTAAATCATAGGAAGGGATATGGTCTAAATTGCTCCCATTCGTAAATGCTTCCAGGCTGTCTCTTATGTGAAAAATGACTTATCTTCTAACTCAGTTTTCTGTCTTTCATTAAGCTACGACAGCCTAGTGGCTAGCAATAAAGAAAATTGTACTAAACAATTGGAAAAAATTTTCCCAGGAGTCTAGCTAAATGAAAATATGTTGAGTTTTATAATCAGCATGAGCTGAGAATGGTGTTCTTATTATCTGCGAGGTGGTCTTTTGGACCGTGCAGACCTGGAATGCCAGCACTTGCTGGGAACCCATAGCTGTAGGGAAGACAGCTATGATTAATGATTCACAGCACCCCAGGTACACGGAACAAGAAGTTCACTTGCATTTCTGTTTACAAAACAAAATATATCTGGCAATAAATAATGCCTTCAACCTTGATTTTTTTTCCAGACTAATCTGATTCATTAATCAAACTAAGCCATTATTCTAAACCCCAAGGCTTAATATGCTACAAAAAAGTTCCCACGTACACCGAGGGAGGATTGATTTGTGTTTGCGGTGGGAGAAAAGAGGGATAGTCTTGTTTCCTTTATTTCTCCAAAGTTTGCTGTTTAAAACACATATAAAATGTATTATTTAAAACCCTGTTTCTGGAGCTAACAACACCTGATTGTTATTCAAATAGATACTGATATGCAAAGGCCACAGCTCTGGTTTGAAAGCTTGTGTCCCCTCCCCCCATAAATTCATACAAAAAATCCTAACCCCTAAGGTGATGGTGTTAGGAGGTGAGACCTTTGGGTGATTAGGTCATCATTAGGTCAGGAGAGCTCTGCTTCCATGAATGGGATTGGTGCTCTTATAAAAGGGGCTCCAGAGAGATTCCTCGCTTCCTTCTACCGTGTGAGGAAACAAGGAGAAGTCTGCATCCCAGACAAAGGCTCTCACTCAACCATGCTGGCACCCTGAGCTGCGACTTCCAGTCTCCAGAATTCTGAGAAATAAACTTTTGTTGTTTACAAGCCACTCAGTCAATGGTATTTTGTTATAATAGCCTGAACAGATTAAGACAGCTACACTCAGAAACTGTAGAGAAAGCCATTGTTTCCATTTATAAGCATGTGAAGACAGAAGGGGTGGGGTGAGCCCACCTGAGAATTGAACAGCCTAACACAGGACACCTGGGATATCTCACTCCAGCTGAAGTGAAAAGGACTCTGAAATCTTCCTATTTTCTTGGCCGAATCAAATGTTGTCTTACATATTTTTACTCTCTTCACAATTTTAATTTCATCCCTTTACCCTAGGAACTATTCCTTGTGGTGTAAGAAATTTCTAATGGCCAAATTGTTTTAAGAATCATTAAATTTGGCAACATGTATAAACAATCTTAAGTACTTTTGTAACTCTCAGTCCAGTCATTCCACTTCTAGTAATCTGTACTAAGAAACTAAACGGACTTAAGGTTAAGTTAGTGTGTGTGGGCGCGTGCATCTCAAGATGTTTATCGCAGCATTCTGAGTACACAAAAAAGTTAAAATACAATGATAAAGTTTTTACTTTTCAAATCAGTTTTTAAATAAGATCTTAAAAACTATAAACTAGAATATTAAACCCTTACAAAAATTGTATTAGAACCTATTTAGAAAAAGTCTGGCTCCTTTAACTGTAAAAATCCATAATGTAAAACTGTTACAAAATTAACTATATGTGAATCTTAATATACTTGTAATATATTTGCAAATAGTATGTATTTTTTTTTTAATCAGAGGAATTATATCAGAGTGTTAAACTCGATTTTCTCTGGGTGGTGAAATTCTGAATAATTTAAAATTTGTTTCTCTTTTCACTATTTTCTAAGTTTTGTCTTTTATTTATTATCAGGGGAAAAAAGTATAAAAAATAAATTAAGCCAGTGGGTACAACCATAGAATGTGAATGCTTTTTACATAATTATCATACACTTCATGCAGCCTACTATTTACAAGACTATGTAAAGGTTTCTCAGTCTTTTTGTTTTACTAAGAGAGAAACTTAACTGTTTCCTGGCTTTCAATTTTCCTACTGTACTTTCAGGTTTCTCACCTGGAATGGAGATTGAGGGTAATATATCGCCATCCCTGAATTTAAATGAGACATCAAAAAAACAAGAAACCCTGAAACAGGTCACTAGAGTCAAGAAATTAAGACACGGGGAGCCTGGGTGGCTCAGTCATTAAGCATCTGCCTTCGGCTCAGGTCATGCATGATTCCAGAGTCCTGGGATCGAGCCCCATAGTGAGCCCCACAGCGGTCTCCCTGCTCAGCGGGAGGCTTGCTTCTCTTTCTCCCTCTCCCACTCCCACTCCCCCTGCTTGGGTTCCCTCTCTTGCTGTCTGTCAAATATATCTCAAAAAAAAAAAAGAAAGAAAAGAAATGAAGACACATTAAAAAATGATTACATCTCAGTAAGTTAGGAATAGAGTGGAAATTCCTCAACTTGATGAATAATAACCTCAAAAACCTACAGCTAACATGATACTTAATGGCAATAATCTAGAAGCTTTCCTGCTAAGATAAAGAAAAGACAAGACAAGGATGTGAATGGAGCTAGAGAGTATAATGCTAAGTGAAATAAGTCAGAGAAAGACAAATACCATATGATTTCATTCATATGTGGAATTTAAGAAACAAAACAAGTAAGCAAAGGGAAAAAAAGAGAGAGAGAAGGAGAGATAGAAAGAGGGGCAAACCAAGAAACATTCTTAACTGTAGAGAGCAAAGTGATGGTTACCAGAAGGGAGGGAAGTAAGGGGATGGGTTAAATAGGCAATGGGGATTAAGTGAGTACTTATTGTGATGAGCACCAGGTGTTGCATGGAAGTGCTGAATCACGAAATTGTACACCTGAATCTAATGTTACACTGTATGCTAACTAACTGGAATTTAAATAAAAACTTAAAAAAAAAAGAACAAGACAAGGATGTCCCCTCTCGCCGGTCCTTTTCTTTTTTTTCCAAATTTTTATTTAAATTATAGGTAGTTAACATATAGTGTAATACTGGTTTCAGGAGTAGAATTTTAATGATTCATCACATACTTATAACACCCAGTGTTCATCGCAACAGTGCCCTCCTTAATATCCATCACCCATTTAGCCCATGCTCCACCCACCTCCCTCCATCAAACCTCAGTTTTTTCTGGTTTTCTTCCCTCTCTTTTTTTTCTTTCCTATATGTTCATTGTTTTCCCTAAATTGTTTTTCCATTGTGTTTCCTAAATTCCACACATGAGTGAAGTCATATAGTATTTATCTTTCTCTGACTGTCTTATTTCACCAGCATAATACATACTAGCTCCCTCCATGTCATTGTAAATGACAAGACTTCATTTTTGATGGCTGAGTAATATTCCACTGGATATATATCACATCTTCTTTATCCACATCAGTCAATTGACATGGGAGCTCTTTCCATAGTTCAGCTATTGTTGATAATACTGCTATAAACATTGGGGTACCTGTATCCCTTCAAATCTGTATTTTTGTATCCTTTCACTACTGCTTTTCAACATTATACTGGAAGTCCTTGATAATGCAAGAAGACAAGAAAAGGAAGTAAAAGATTGACGGTTTGGGAAAAAGAAATGAACCTGTCTTTTTAATAAAAAGATTGTCTATGTAAAAAATCCAAAAGAATCAACAAAAAAACTCCTGGAGCTAATAGAAGATTACAGCAAGTTTGCAGGATACAAGGTTAATATACAAAAGTAAATCGCCTTCCTATATACCAGTGATGAACAAATGGATTTCAAATTAAAAACACAATGCCATTTACATTAGCGCCCCCCAAAATGAAATCCTTAAGTATAAATCTAACAAAATATATATAAGATCTATATGAGGAAAACTATAAAACTCTGATGAAAGAAATGAAAGAATAAATAGAAAGACAGTCTGTGTTCATGGGTAGGAAGATTCAAATTTGTCAAGATGCTAGTTCCTCCCAGTTTGATCCATAGATTTGATACAGTCCCAACTGAAACCCCAGCAAATTATTTTGTGGATACTGAAAAACTGATTTTAAGGTTTATATGGAGAGACATAAGACCCAGAATAGCAACACAGTATTGAAGGAGAAGAACAAAGTTGAAAAACTACCCAACTCCAAAATTTACTAAAAAGCTACCATAATAAAATGTGGTATTAGCAAAAGAATAGACAAATGTATCATGAAACACAATAGAGGGCCCAGAAATAGACCCACATGAATATTGCCAACTGATCTTTGACAAAGGATTGGATCTAGACACAGACTTCAAGCTTTCACAAAAATTAACTCAAAATAGGTCATAGACCTGAATGTAAAACACAAAAGTATAAAACTCCTAGAATGTAACATGGAAGAAAATCTAGATGACCCTGGATTTGGTGATGACTTTTTAGTTACAACACCACGAAAGAAATAATTGGTAAGGTGGACTTCACTAAAATTTCAGACTTCTACTCTATAAAAGACACTTCTACTCTGCAAAAGAATGAGAAGACAAGCTATGGATTGGAAGAAAATATTTTCAAAAGACATATTTGATAAAGAACTGTTATCTAAAATATAAAATTCTTAAAACTTAATAAGAAAATGAACAACCCAATTTTTAAAATCGGCAAAAGAACTGATAGATATTACAGGAATATATACAGGAAGGTATACAGATGACAAATAAACAATGAAAAGATACTCAAGATTATATGTCATTAAGGAATTGCAAATTCAAACAACAGTGAGATACCACTACAGACCTATTAGAATGGCCAAAATCCAAAACACTGACAACACCAAACATTGGCAAAGGTGTGGAACAACAGGAACTCATTCATTGGTAGTGGGAATGCAAAATGATACAGCCACTTTGGAAGACAGTTTGGTAATTTTTTACAAATGAGCTGAAAACATATTCTCACAAAAACCTGCACACAGAAGTGTATAGCCACTTTTATTCATAATTGCCAAACTTGGAAGCAACTCAGGTGTTCTTCAGTAGGTGAACTGGATAAATAAACTGCAGTTTATTTGCTAGTATTTTGATAAGGATTTTTGCATCTGTTTTCATCAAGGTTATTGGCCTGTAGCTTTCCTTTCTTGTGGTGTCTGTCTTTGTCTAACTTAGGTATCAGGGTAATACTGGCCTTGAGAAATGAGTTTGGTAGTATTTTCTCTTCTTTGGTTTTTTGGAAGAGTTAGAGAAGGATCAATGTTAATGCCTCTTTAAGTATTTGGGACACCTGGGTGGCACAGTCAGTTGGGCGTCTGACTCTTGGTTTCAGCTCGGGTCATGGTCTCAAGGTCATGGTCTCAGGGTCATGGGATTGAGCCCCACACTGGGCTCTGTGCTCAGTGCAGAGTCTGCTTGAGACTCTCCCCCTCTTCCTCTGCCCCTCCTCCCAGCTCTCTCTCTGTGAAATAAAAATAAATCTTTAAAAAAATACTTCTTTAAATATTTGGTAAAATTCACCAGTGAAACCATCTGGGCCTAAACTTTACTTTGCTGGAAGATTTTTTTATTATCTACTCAATCTCCATACTAGTTATGAGTCTGTGTAGGCTTCCTATTTTTTCACGATTTGGTTTGGGTAGGTTTTATGTTTCCAGGAATTTATTCATTCTTTTTGGTTATCCAGTTTGTTAGTGTATAATTGTTCACAGTAGTGTCTTACCATAGTTTTTATTTCTGTATCATCAGTTGTAATGTCTCTTCTTCCATTTCTCATTTATTTGAATCTTTTTTTCTCTTTTTCTTAGTATAGCTTAGAGTTTGTCAACTTACAACTCTTAGTTTTGTTGATTTTTCTCTACTTTCAATTCTATTTATTTCTGTTCTAATCTTTGTAATTTCCTTCCTTCTGCCAACTTTGGGCATGGTTTGTTCTTCTTTCTCTAGCCTTTGAGGTATAAATTTAGCCAAGAGGAAGCCACTAGAACTGCCCTACCAAAATGGTAAACTCAAAGTAATGTTGCATCCCTGGAAGAGTAAAGGCACAGAGTGTCATCACCAAACACTTGAAAGATTCCCTTAAAGGATGGCGATTTCCACAACATTCCCATTGAATTCATTTATTTTGCCTGCACAGAAAGCAGACAGCATTCAGGAAATGGTAGCACATTACCATAATCAGGCAGTGACTCCAATGGCATCTGAAGTCCAGGTATGTTTTGTTATTAGAGCAAATCAATACATCCCTTGGCTCATAGTACACAGTTATTGAGCTTGTAACTGCATTTTTTTAAAAAATCTGTAACTATTAGTAAATATCATCAGGGACTCTTTGCTTTTGGATGGCAGGGCCAACAGCACAACTTCAAAGTCCTACCTCAGAGCCATGCCAGTCTCTGGCGCTATGCCATTATCTACTCCTCAGAGACCCTAGTCACTTCATAGCACATCATAGCACATGGTCTCATTACATCTGTATCATCAGCCAGTTGGTGAGCAGCAAGTAACAACTACCCCAGGAAAACTGTTAATACACATGCAGGTCAAAGAGTGTAAAATAAATCCCTAAAAATACAGGGGCCTGCTACCTCTATGAAGTTTCTAGAGGTCCACTGGTCTAGGACACATTGACATATCTTTTCTGAAGTGAAGGAAAATTGCTGCATCTGGGCCTCGTAAGGAAGTGACACAATGTCTAGTGGGTCTCTTTGGGTTTTGGAAATAAAATATACATCATTCGAGCATATCACTATAACCCAGTTAACCTAACAACTATAAATTTTTAGTGGAGTTGAGAAAGGAAAATGTTCTGCTACAGATCTAAATTTCTGTGTAAACTTTCCTGATGCTTGAGCTTGTATTGGTCAGGGTTCAATCAGAGAAGCAGAACACTAGTATATACAAACATACATACATGTATATATTGTTCAATATAAATGCTATATCTACCCAAAGGGTAAAACTCTAAAGCTTCCAAAAAAAAAAAAAAATAGAAAATCCTTGTGACCTTAGAGATGGCAAATATTTCATTGAAGGACAAAAAGAAAATAATCATAAAATATATTCCATCAAAATTCAAAGCTTCTATGCATCAAAAGGTGTCATGAAGATGACTAAAAAGCAAGCCACAATTGGGAGAAAATGTTTGTAATACAAATATCTCACCAAAGATTCATACCAGAATATAGGAAGAATTCCTACTACTCAATAATAGAAAAACAAACCATTTTTTGAAAAACTGCAAAAATTGAAATAGACACTTCACAAAACAAGTTATATGATTATAGTTATACAAGTGGCCAATACACGTGAAAAGATGCTAAACATTGTTAGTCATCAGGGAAATGCAAATTAAAACCACAATGAGATACCAATTCACACTAACTGGAATAGCTGAAGTTAAGAAGATGGACAATATTCGTTACAAATGTAACTCCTACATTGCTGCTGGGAATATATAAAGATAAAACTTCTTTGGAAAACAATTTGGTAGTTTAAACACATACTTAAACCGTATAATTTAACAATTCAACTCCTAGGTATTTAAGGAAATGAAAATATATTCATTAAAAAACCTGTACAAGAATTCTCACAGCAACTCTTCCATAATAGTCAAAACCAAGCCAAACAAAATCAAACAACACAACAATTAAGGAAGCTAAAGTCTAAATTATATGCTGGTATATCCATACAGTGAAATTCTACTCAAAAACCACAAAAAATGAACTACTATGTATCAGTTATCTGGTGCTCTGTAACAAACCACCTCAAAATGTAGTGACCGAAAACAACAAAAATTTATTATTTCTCACAGTTTTGTAGGTTGACAGAGTGGTTCTTTTGCTGGTCTTCCTAGGCTCACTCTTGCATCTGTATTCGGGTATTGCCTAAACTGGGCTGAAAAGATCCAAGATAACTCCATCCACATGTCTGAGGCTCTGGGGCTGGCTGTGGGCTAAAGGCGCATTAGCAGTACTCCATGCGGCCAGATGCCCTTAACCTCTAGGGTTCCTTTTTCTCTGTCTCATCAAGACAGCCTAGACTTCTTTATATGGATGCTGGGTTCCAAAATTTAAAGTGGAAGCTATCAGTTTTCTTAAGGCTTGGAGTCAGAGGTCCAAGTCAAAAGTCAGAACTCAAAGGATATCACTTCCAATCAAGTCACAAAAGCATCCCAGTTTCATGGGGTTGGAAATAGACCTTATCTCTTGATGGGAAGAGTAGCAATATTACATTGCAAAGAGACAAGGTGACAGAAAAATGTGATTCACTGAGAGGGTATTTTCACCAATATAACATCATGATACATACAGCAACATACATTACTCTCAAAAACAATACTTTAACTGAAAGAAAACATTCACAAGAGTAAACAGCGTATTATTCCATTTATATAAAATTCTAGAACAGGGAAAATTAAGCTATGGGGCAGAAATCTGAATACTAGTTGCATCTGGTCATGGCGATAGGAGTGGAAAGGCTGACTGAAAATTGGGACAAAGAAGCTTTCCATAGTGATGGAAATGTGCTATGAATTTTAGGTTATCTTCATTGAATTTAGTTTTTCATGTGAAATCAGCATATCATACAAATCTTTCTTCTTTATTCATATAATTCATTCTTCTTCATTATTTAGATTAGCAAATAACTGAATATCCTATATATTACTATCAGAAGTTTACCTCTTCGTGAATTATTGCTTTTATTGTGCTCTGAAAACTTTTTGTTACAATTTGCTTCTCAGTGCCCCAAAATATGTCTATTTATTTCCTTCCTAGTTCTTCCTTATT
Source organism: Ursus maritimus (assembly GCF_017311325.1). NCBI lineage: Eukaryota > Metazoa > Chordata > Mammalia > Carnivora > Ursidae > Ursus > Ursus maritimus. The sequence goes on from NW_024425452.1 coordinate 30,880,047, forward strand.
GCCTTTCTTATAGCCCATCAACTTTTGAGCACAAAATCTATAGAAAAAGTGAGAAATGACTTAAAGAGGGTTCATCCCCCAAATTTTGATATAACTAGAGGAAGTAAGTTAATAAGTAAATCTTTGTACATAATTCGAATGAACAGAAAATCAGTTTTTTTCCTTTTACCACCAAACAAACTTTTTTAAAGGAGACTTTTTACTATATATAAAAGTGAATAGATCAGTATAGCGAACTCCTTACCCAACCCTAGCAAACAAAAGCAGTCCAGTCTTGCCCCATCTGTACCCCTAGCCCCAGTGCTATTAGGGATGGACCATCTTGTTACACTTACTTTCCAAAAATAACTAAGACAGCATGTGTGTTTAATTTACTCCATTAACTAGAAGAACCTGAAAAGAAAGCAAAACTGTTGTTAAAATACCAAGGTAATTAATAACTTCTGGTCCTGAGAGGCAACTTTTTATCTGATGAGATGAAGAGAAGGAGCAATATGTTACATATTCATGTTTTTAAAGAGTTCACACAGCTCCCAGTCCTTATCTCATAACTGCTATGTTGCCATACAACTGATGGCAAATGTTTTTCAAATGACAGGCTGCAATTGTCCAGAACATATTTTATGTTATAGAAGAAACTCACAAAGAAAAGATTTTCATTTGGGAAAAAAAAAAGAAAAAAAAAAGCTTAGAGCTGCTCATAAGGTTTCCTTTTGTAACACTTTCACATCATTATCACAAGTGATCAGAACATGTCCTATCCAGTGCAAAATCTATGTCAGTGGAGTAGTATGTGGTGTCTGATTTACCTAACAATTCATTTCATACATATTCTCTCATCATTTCAATTATTATTATTTTTTTAATTTTTATTTATTTATTTGACAGAGCGAGAGAGCACAAGCGAGGAGAGGGAGAGGGAGAAGGAGAAGGAGACTCCCCACTGAGCAGGAAGCCTGGAGCAGGACTGGATCCCAGGGCCCTGGGATCATTCATGCACTGAGCTGAAGGCAGATGCTTAACTGAGCTGAAGGCAGATGCTTAACTGACTGAGCCACCCAGCTACACCCTCATCATTTCAATTATTTTTTTGTAAAACGTTTGGATAAAAAGTCACACATTTTTTTTCCATTTTACATTTTTTCAAATCCTTTTGCAACAATCGATTAAATTCAATAATTAGATGATTTCCATAAAATTTCCTTTATTTGAGAACCTCACTTTTCATTATGACCTCTGTGGGACAAAACTTTTTCATTTAAAATGTAACAACTATAACTACGTTTTAGCACTCTAGAAATAATATTGAATTGTTTTTGTTCTTTAAGACACTGGTCAGGGTGTTTTGTTTGATTTGCATATAAAACAAATAAACACAGCCTCCTTACATCCTGTGAAGTCTTCCTGCCTTGAGCATTGTCAATATGGTCATTCAGCCTGAGCACTTGTCTTACATAAGTTGTGTCTGTCTGATTGAAAGCAGTTTACAAACAATTAATGCAACCTTTAGTGCTGGTTTAGGCTAGCCAGGATCTCAAAGTAATTGAACCATTTATTTTTTTTCTTCTGAAAATATCTGTTTGAGACTCTTTTTGTTTATTTTATATTCTGTTAGTTCTCTGTACATATTAGGGCCACAACTTTGAAAAACAGTCATTAACTTAACAATGTTGAAATTTTGATTGCCTTTTGTAACAACGTGATGAAGGAAGACGTGACTCCTAATGAAATCAACTTCTCCATCAAAACTGAGCTGCTGCTGACCATCTGGAATGTTCTGTTGAACTTAAAATTTCTCTCCTTTTACTTTCCTTTATCCTTTCTTTTATCCTTCTAGGAGTAGTCTAGTTCTCATAAATATACTTATCTTTTCTGTTGTCATTTTTAATACATTTATTTGTTTGGGCTATTTTGGTCCTTTTCCTTATCTTCATGATTTTGTTCACAAGAGACTTCAGTTTCCTTGTGATGTATTAAGAGAAATTGGACATTTTAAACCTACTGCAGTCTTCTTTTTCCAGAATAGGTTTTTGGCTGCTAGTTGGGTTCTTCTTTCTACTTCTTCTTTCAATAATTCAGAAAAAAATGTACAAAATTAATCTGAATTTAAGATATGCAATAGTACAATTAAAATGCATATTTAAAATTGCTCCTGTACTGTATAGAGCCATATAAATGGGTAATCAAATCGCTCCTACTATGTACGTTAACTTGTTGATGGATACGTGTAGGAATTTTTATCATTGGAACGCTATTTTCTTCAGGTCATTTTGCTGCATTTGGGGACAATTTTGTATGTGGTTTCACTACATCAGTGTCAATGTTATATGTTTTTACATCTGGAACTACTGTCAGGACAAGATGCACTGGATAGGCTAATATATGATTGCATACATTGGGATGCATAAAACATGCAACCTCACACACAGACATTCCAGATGCATGTGGTACTGCTACGGTTTTGCTCTATAAACACAGGAATTCTTATAAACTCTGTCTTGCATGATTCCCATAAAAAATGTATAAGTATTTAAAATTGTATATTCTGAATTACTTAATTTAGCCCTAATAAAATTTCCATTTTTCATCCATATTTTAGAGACCAAATCTTCCACTAACAATTTTGCATGTCTGATCATTGGAAGAAATTTCAGCAGACTAGCTTCAGGTCCATATATTCCGAGCCTTCTTTCTCCTGCATGGCCCTCATATCTCGGGCAGAGTAGACAGGGCATGTCCATATTGCAGTGTAATCTGTGACACTTATGAGTTAGATGAGTTAGCACTGGGGACAATAGTGGTATTCCTGGAAGTCATTCCAATACCTGGACACCCAGCAATGAATAACAATATGAAGTTTTGTTGAGTTATAGAAATATGCCCCCAAAGTAAACATTTCCTCAGCTTAACTCCCTTTATTTGTCTCTGAAAACCCATGCCATTCTAAAACCCTGATACCCGAGGGCAAGTCTAACAAAGGAAAAAAACTGGAATGGAAAGGGACAATTGTCTTAGCTGGTAAAAATACTTTACTTTGGCTAATTTTACAAAAACATATGACTATGTGGACATATTTCTAATGTATCTACCAGGCCCTAGAAATGGCCCATGAAAGCGAGGGACTCCGACATTTCATTACTTTTATAGTGAATCTGCTTTTGGTTACCACCCGCAAGATACATCCCAGTAAATTATAGTTTTTTGACCACTTTTGACATATTGCTGGCAATGATATACAACAAAGAAAAATCAGGTAGAAGTAATTAAGTATTTAACTATTATATAATGTAATACTTAGATCTCAATGAATTAACAGTTAATTCTATTAATATTTATGTATGTAATAAGATAACAACACTGGCTCACACATATATAGGACTTATTATATAGCAGGTACTTTTCCAGGATTGTTTGATCTTCACACCAACACTATGAGGTACTTTTGTCTTAGAGGATCTAAGACAACCTTCATGCAGAATTCTAAGACAGAGAGCCAAGTGTCTCTTTTCGGCCAGGCAGGTAGGGTAAATGGGAGAAGCCATGGGTGTAATGGCACCGGGCATTTACTTACTCCCTCGCCATTGGGAAGACTGTTGAAATGGAGAGCTCAGGTGCCATATAAGGGTCACTATCCACATCCAGGGGCTCATGGCCCTACAGAGATACTGGCCCAGATTTTCTGATTTTTTTAAGAGAAATGGAAATATGAATATTGTGTGTGTGTAATCTCCTAATTCAAGATACTGAGTTTATTTTTAAAAAAGAAGAACAACTTGGGGGCCAAGCACAAGAACTTATGGTTCTAGCCTGGCTCTAAGGCCAGCACTGTTCAGCCACAAGGTTCTTTGCAAAATCTCAGAGTATAATTTGTATTTCTACACTCCTTTTTCCATGTCCATTCAAAGTTTTTGTGATTTGCTGCTGTAGCTGGTAGCCCATTGCCTAGCATTATGCTTGTCCCAGAGTAGGTGCTTAGTTAATATCTGAGGTTGAATACAAGAAGTCAGGTGTGTCATCTTCCTTGAGTTAGAAGCAAAGCCTGAGCTCTATCATGAGGATGTTTTCAGGGGCTGACATGAGAAAAGATAACCATACAGCAACATTTAACTGTTTACTACAGGCGATAATTTAAGTAGGGTAATCTATCTTTAAAAGTATATTAATTTTCCCTCTTGTTACTCTTTGTTGGTCAAGTATCATATTAACCTAGGAATAAAGAAATATAGAGACAGACATAAAGTGCTGATCAAATTCTGTAATTAACAGTCACAAACATTTCAAGCTCCCAATGCACGTGTCCCACTATAATCTCAGCTGTATGAAATTTGTAACTGCTCTCTAAAAGCACAAAGTCAGCTAATTCAACAACCTTTGCCCCAGGTATCTTGCATTCCCCAAATCTGCATTGTTAGCAGGAAACCTCAAAACCTCAGAAATGTAACTCTAGTACTCATGCTATAGACAGTATAAATTTCTGTCAGCCCAGTACACTCATTAATTTGCTGGTTTCCATTGACTTCATTTTACTAGCTTGTTTTTCTTTTAGATTTTCATTTATATGTTTCATACTTCCAGTGACCAAAGGCTCATGTCAAATGACTGAAATCGTTATTTCCAGAAATTCCAGTAAGTTGGCTTGATGAACATTGCCTGTTCTGATTTTTGAGCTCTGTGGATTTGTCTGTGCATATCACTGGAATTCATAAATACTGTGCCTACAGCTGGCCTTTTAGACAAGGAAGACAGGGAGAGGCTCACCTCCTCTCCATCACCTCTCTCCTGTGCCCAGTGGCCTTGGTCTCTGCTATTGTCATTTGCAATTCGGTCTGTTATATTTCTTTAGTCCAAGCATGTGATTAGACCCTTCTGGAGCTTTGCCAGACAACTCAGTAGTTTTGGGCCTCCAGTGTCTATCCCCTAAGGCAGCAAACTCAATCTATTTAGAGAGCTGTTAATTAAGTGAATTATGTTTGGTCAGGTATTTATGAGCAAAGAAAATCAGAATGGAAATGATAAGTGTGCCCTTACAAAAAGACTGAGTAAGCTATATGTAAATTAAAAAAAAAAAAAAAAACCCAACCCAACCAAAAGAATCTCTCTAAAAGGGTTTTTCCTCTAGTTTAGTTTTTCTCCTTAACCATTTGAGAAAATACACTTGCTCTTTAGTGACATCATTCTCATCCCAAATATGCTTGTAAACTTGGGCAAAATGCAAAGAAGAACTGAGAGGAATGTAAATACTGTATGTTCTCTCTACACAATTGTTCAGGGAAACGCCGTTCCCTTAGAAATAGAGTTCTGGGAAGTATGTCTGCCATCTGTAGTCCAGATGATGGTGATTGTGGCGATGAATTAAACATTTAGAAATAAACCCTAATGGTTGTTACTGTTTTCAAGGATGAGGCAACTGAAATATTGTTTCATTACTCATAATGCACAAAGTAACTAGAATTTGCTTATGTGTCATGTATTCATAACTTAGAAAATATATTTAAAAAGACAGCAATTGTGGCTTTTTGAGTGTGTCCTGGCACAATCTCCATAGAGGCTATGGTGCACGCATAATGTGCTAAGACACAGGGACAATGCCAGAAGCTTGAAAGCATTATTATCATCATCATTACTACTCTTTAATGAGGAATCATGCTCCGAGATTGTTTCCATGCACACTAGCATGATTCCATACCTATCAATCAGTTCATCGTGTAGACCCCATCCCTGCAGCTATGAAAAGACATTTGTAAAGCTGCTCAGGATTTTTTCCTGAGTGAGATGCAAAAAAAACTAAACGGGTATGATTCCTGAGCACTACTCATCAAGAACAGGCAGGCTAAAGTGGACACAGAAAAGGGCAATGAAAATATTCAATATATTCATTAGATATTCACAAAATCAAGGCCCATAGAAGGTTGTTGTTGTTGTCATTTTTTATGTGATTAAAAAAAAAGAGCAAATTCGATTTGGTTGGTGGGGTAGTAGGAGCAGGTAATGACGGTGGAAGAATCACCTTCCCTCCGAAAGTCAAGACACAATTCTGGTATGAAGTGGGATTTTAAAGGTTGTATGTTCTAGAATGTTGAAAAGGAGATCTACAGTCAAGAAAATACAGTTGGATAGAAAATGAGTAACTGAAATCAAGCAGGACTTGGGAGGTGGTGAGGCACAAAAATGCCTTGTGGTGCCAAATACAAAAATAGTAAGTTGAAGCAGGCTACTCGCCTACAACTTAAGATACTTAGTAAAAAGGCTCTAGGTTTTGAAAAGTTATTTGAAAAGAATGTCCCAATCTTCTTTCCTTTTTTTTTTTTTTTTTTTTTACACATCTGTGTACTTCTCTGCCATTAACAGAAGCAACTAGTTGTTTCAATCAAACAGCACATGTTTGGGGTTCAAAATGCTAGCAAGGGAGTAGGTGAAGTGATCCTGAGTGGGTTCCAGGTTGGATGGGGAAGGTTTGGTACTGAAGGAGGGTCGAGAAGAGTCCTATCCGGTGGTTTCTGAAACCAGCCTCTACAGTCTCACGAAAGAAGATTATTAAATTATTAGGAATTTTGCAAGCCAGCTGTTACATAGGGAAATTATTAAAAATTATATTAAACTTAAAATTAAATAAATTATATGAAAAACAAAGATGATAAGCACTCAAACCCCTCCACTTCCTAATTATTTCACAACATTTTCCTATTATCTGTGCTTTTGAGGTCATTTTGTTACATCATAGCCGTATGATAGAAATACTCTAGAATGAGGTGCTGCTGATGCTCACTCAATGACAACAAGCTGGTTGCTTGAAATCTGCTACACCGGTAAACATTTTCCAGAACATTCCCGGGTCCTCACTATAACATACTGTCTCCAAGAGTGGGCCCGCTCCTTATGTCAGAGCTGACTTTAGAGGGAAAATAGAATCCCATTAGAAAATAGATGCAAGAATTTGAAAAATGTAGAAAAGAAGTACCCAAGCCAACATTTCTCTGATATTGCTGTCTATAATTTTTGAATATTCAGCCATTCATTTATTGGTATTTATTGAGTACTTTCTACCACCATCCCAGGCTTTCCGGATACGATGAAGTAGACGATGTGGTACCTTCCCTCACGGAGCCCATGGCCCAAAATGGCACCAGAGGAGTATACAGATGATTACAATAGAGATTGGTAAGGGAGGGAAACACAAGGTGCATTGAAGTACGGCAAAGGTCAACCTGGTAAGGCAGGTGTGGGACTAACACCAGAAACCAAGCAATGCTTGGTGCTGGCTAAAGCAGGCTCTTGGGGAAACTTCCAGGAAGAGAGCATTAAAGTGTGTGCTATCCCTAAACTCTTCCCATGGCCCTGCAAAGCATGGCTGGTACTCTGGGAGAGGCCTGTGTGCAGCTGCAGTTGGGGGAAGTTGGGAGGGGCAGGCGGCACCTAGCAATGGCATAACAATGGGATTAGAAGGTTTCAGGTCTGAGGAATGGCCTTGTTAGTGAGTAGAGCAGCCTGGTAACGGTTTGCCGCATTCCAGGTGATAGCCTTGCATTCCTTCCCACCTGTAGCTGGATGTAGCTTGGCTATCGGAGAACATCTGTTTCTTCTCATTCACCCAGGCTGAGGGTGTTTGAGGGAAGACGGAAGGAATTTTTAGAAAAAGGAGTTCTGATCTGAATTTTGAAGGGTGTGAGGATGGAAGAAGGGACCAGACAAAAGGCCACATCAAGTGACAACCACTCTGACATGGTGGTTAATTACCATGTGAAGGAGGACAATTTCTGGGATAGTTCGAAATAAACTTGGAAGGTAAAAAGAAAGAGGAGAGTTGCTGATAAGATTTTCAGTTGGTTCCTGAGACTGGGCCAGGAGCTCTGAAACAATGATTAAATTCTCATCCAATACCTGGACAAATATTTCTAATATCAGGCAACTGAGAAGGAAATTGAAATGACATTATTAGAAATAAGTGCTATGTATAATAATTTTCAGTCTCTTTGCCTGAAAGAAGAGATTTCATCATCTGTATTCATTGCTTTTGAAACTGCTAAACTGAATCCTATATTTCTTCATGTTAAATTGAAGCCTGTAGTTATCAAAATGCTGACAAGTTGAGTTATTGCTTATTCTCAGGCCCCATGCAAAGACTTTGCCATTAATAACATTCACTGTGTACATTGATAGAAGAGAATTATTTAGAGCTACCAAATGTGTTATTACAAGTTATCCTGTATGCCCTAAAAGAAGTCATTTTTGACTTATGGGAGGAAAAAAGGATATTTGCAGGGGGCTGACAAATGACAAAATACCACTGCCAATAAAAGAGGGGGAAATGTAGCAACAGAATTCTACAATAACTCAGTTAAAATCTGCTACTCTCTCTTTTCTTTTTTTGTGTTTCAGCAAAGTTTACCATGTTCGTCTTACAAGAAATAAGGGATGAAACCAGAAAAGGAGAACTCAGGTGAAGAAATATGTTGCAAACGCTGATTTATCATGTGAGCTTAAAAATCCCTGTCAAGAAAAAAAATCGTCCATCTATTTCCTTTATCTCATACTAAAAATGTCTCAAACTACTAGGTTATGCATACAAGACCAAGAAAAAAAAGTGTTTAAAAAGTTCTAATTTAAAATATAAATGGAGTGGCTCAGGGGTAAATATGGGGTTACTACTATGGGATATGGGAGGCCTTATCTGTCTGGCAAATAAGAACTTCAAGCTTCCTTTTTTAGGATGTGGTTGCCTACCTAAGTAGTTCTCAAACTTTTGTACAGATCAATCCATGAGCTATATTGAGAGGTTCAATATGGCCCATTCTGAACACATCCCTTTAGATATGATGATACACAGACTACATCTATAATCCTATATATTTATGGCATAATAACTATATCTCACATCCCACAGCACAGAAATATAGATGCACGATCCAAGAGTGAACTGGGGAAATAACGACACCACTCGTGCCACCTGTCCGTGTAGGTGATGTCTAGTGCATATAGCTCCTACATCCCAAGTACTGTGCTAGGCAGGGTAATAGACACAGAAAAAATGCCTAATTCCTGTCCTCAGGAAGATATCCTCTAGAAAACGGAGAGAGGCATAAAAAAGGCAAATCACAATATAATAAGGTAAATAATTTTATCAAAAAGGCATGGAGGATAGTGCTGCAGAACTGCTCAGAATGGAGGAATCCACAAAGCTTCACAGAGAAACTGACAAATCCAAAATAGGATTTTGCCAAACAAGTGGAAATGTCTGAAATTAATAAATTTCAGTCAATTCTAAAAACTAAACACTACAGAAACATGATCAAAAGATTTCCCAAATACCGGTACACAGACCACCTGAAAGACCTTTCTGAACTATGAGCCATTTTCTGAGGTCTTGGGGTGTTTGTTGCCACAGCAGAGCCTGTTTTATCCTTTGTAATACAACTGTGTTTTGTCTTATTGGGGCCATAGGGTCAGATCATGGTACAGAATGGTGGGGATTCAGTTTCCTTGAAAGGAGGAGATACTCTCAGAATGATCAGGCCTGAGATAAGAAATAAGGATTTTGTAAGCAAGTTGGGAAAGAGAAAATGTTCCTTCCCATTGGGGCCATTGGTCTAAGGCAGGGCGATTCCTCTAGCATTTCTGATGCTGGGAGTGGTGTAAGAGGTGGTGAGTGTGACAGGCATAGAAGCTTCCATCTCATCAGGAGAGAAGGAGAGAGCCAGGAGCTCCTGTAACAGGCTCACGGCTGGTCAGCAATGTAAGTTATTCTCGGGGTTGCATCTCCCTTCCACTTTCCCCAAATCCTCAATAAAGCCATGCTTAGAGGTACAGCTTGGTTTCAGCTCTGCTGTGGGCAATTTAGAAAGCTGCGCCTTGTCTCCATCACACCAGTAAAGGAGAGAGCAGTGCCCCTAGCCCCGGGGGTCACAAGTACAGAACCACCTGGCCCACCTGAGGGCCAGAGAATACGGAGTAGGAAGAAAATATCACATGCAGCGCAGTAATTGATTTGATAGAGTTCTTTCCTGTCTGAAGCACAGGCAAAACTAAGGTGCTAAGCACTAAAAATAGCCTCTGTCACTCGCCTACCTTCCCGATCTCAGTGAGTTGCAAGCTGCAATTTCACGGTGCAAATGGAAATTTTCCACGAGGCTTACCCAGTAGGAAACATGTCATTCTGTCTTCCTTGTTATCAGCTCCTGTGCTGGAACAACATTATGCTGCAGTAACAAATAAGAATCTCAATGGCATAAAATAAAGGTTTATTCCTTGTTCATCTCTGTGCTTAGTGAGAGTCAGCTATATCCTCTGCTCAAAGTCATGCTCTTTCCAGGACTCACAATGAGGGGGCAGCCACCTTCTGACACGTGGCCAGTACAGCGGCAGAGGGAACCGGGGCCCCACAAAGTAAGCCCTAGCCTTAAAGCTTCCACTTGGAAGTGATAGATGTTACTTCCGCTTACCCAACACGAATTCCACACGCAGGGAAAGGCAGCGGAGTTAGAATGGGTGTAGAGCCTGATGGTTCCTACACACCCCACACCTTTCGCAAGAAATCCCGAGTCCATGGCTGAAGAGTATGTTTTTTCAATTGAGCAAACAATAATCACATTTTAAATGTACTGAATAGGCTGTTATCTTTCCTGACAAGAGAAATTGCGTAAGGAGGGCTTGGTCATAGGTAGAGAAGATGAAAAAAGAGACAAAAGAGTAAGTGGAGAGAAGATGATGAGTGAAGTGTAAGAAGAAGATAGAGAAAAAGAAGTGAAGAAGAGGAGCGTCAGGGCAGGGAGCGTCTCCCACTCTTACCCTAAATGGCTTCGCTACAACTTTCTACTGTTCCAATTCGCCACTGCCGTTCACTTCTTGAGGTCCTAACTAGTTAATCAAACAGAGAAAGAGCCCTCAGAAAAGGGAAGCAGAAAGGAAGAACAGGAGGATGTGGGCAAATCATAGACAAGAGAGTCTGAGCTACTAAAGAAGGATCAGCTGGAGGGAAAAGAGCCGGGCACTATAAGGAGCTAGAGCGCACCCAGGTAGAGTCTCAAATTCAAAAGCCACTCTAGCTGGGGGAGATGATGCACAGGGTGAAATGATACCGTTTGTTATCGCAGCCCTTGAAATGTCAGATTTTCCCCTTGCTGCATTCTGCCTGATAACGTTTGCAAAGCTCACGCTCTTGAGATCATATATGTGACCCAGGGAAGAAGACTGCCAGTTGAGAACTGATTATCTCAGAATAAATACACTGCGCCCTTTGTGTCGTGACTTGAGGGGTGGCCTGCACTGAAACAGGGCCTGGCTGGCCAAGCTCCTGGGTCCAGCCTTTTCCCACCCATCTTTAAACACACTGTCTTACCACTTCCACACAGCCCACGGCTTTGAGCCTACTTGGTAAAGGTGGTATGGCTGTATTCCAAAGAAAACCCTTGCTCTGACCCTGAGAATTGTTTGTTGGTTTTAAATTTTAAGTTTTTGCAGTTCCACAAACCTGGTGTTAAAAATATCATTTAAATGTAACCAGAGCTGCTTTCAGTAGCACTTTGCTAGTGGAGACTATCAGACTATCAGGCATCGCTCTTAAATGTCAGACTGTCTTTTCACATAAAAGCCATGAAATTGTTTTAATTGAAATCCACTGTGAGAGAGCTTCTGAATCCTCAAAGAGATGATGTATAATGCCTGGGAGTCGCAAGCTGCTCCCAATGTGCTATTAGACCTTGAAATGGCAGTGGTTCCTGCTCACGTTACAGCCCCTTTTTGTCTTTTCATGACTTAATTGTGGAACTGTTTTTTAAAAATTTACATGAAGTAGAAATAGTTTTCTAAAGAGAATTCACTCACTGTTACTAAGCAAGAAACCTTTGAGTACAGCAAATGGCTTAAATTCCCTTTCAGTGTTGAGTATCTCCTCTTTTTCTGAAATTAGTACTTCCCTTTTCTTTCTCTATCTACAAATATATTATTTCCTCAGAAGCTGTCCTATTTTTCACAGAGCAGCCACAAGCCTAATCAATAACTCCACGTGAAAAAAAAAGGGGGGGCTGTTCAATTCATAGTTACAAGGGACAGATTGATGGTTGCCAGAAATAGGGGATTGGGAGGTGAAGGGAGTCAAAGGTACAGATTTCTGGGTTATAAGTCATGTGGATGTAATGTACAGCATGGTGCCTACGGTTAATAATACTGTACTGCATATTTGAAAGTTGCTAAGAGAGTAGATCTTAGAAGTTCTCATCACATGTATTTTTTTTTTGTAACTATGTATAGTGACAGATATCAACCAGACTTAATGGGGTGATCATTTCACTATATATACAAATATCCTATCATTACATTGTACCCCTGAAACTAGTATAAAGTTTTATGTCAGTTATACCTCAGTTTAAGAAAAGGCTCAGCCCAGTGGGCACCCAGCATGGCAAGGCCCAGTGTCTGAGAGAAGCAAAGGGCATTCCTTCCTCCAGGAAGACGCCTATTCCAGGCTACATGCCTTGGTGAGCAGAGTATGGGCTTCATGTCAACCCCACAGGCCCCCTGGATGGGCACCTTTGTGAAGCACACAAACCGCACAGCTGTACATGTCAACTCTTGCAGGTTCATACATGATAGGACTGGTTCAGAGTTGCCTTCTTATGCAAGCCAGGCCAGTCAGAGCCCTTCTGTGGATTCTGTTCCAACCAGACCCAAGAAAGTCAGACACTCTATTGGTGAAAGTCAAGAGATGAATTGCATGAGCTATCAGTGACTGAGATTTCTACTATTTGAAAAAAAAAATGCCTTTGGTATGACAAAGAATGATGCCAGCATCACAAAGAAGTAAGAACAAGAGATGGCAAGCATTCCATCAGCACTGAAGTTCCTGGTTCCGGAAGTGCCTGTGATCAGCAGCATCCCTGCCTTCTCATGGGTGCGTGGTTTGGTTGTTCAGCCCTCCCTTGGATTTGATGAGTCAATAGACATCCTTTTTGCTTTAGCTTCTTTTAGTTAGATTTGCATCCTGACAACTTGGTTCATGAAAAAATGCAAAGGCACTACAGAGAGCAGCCATATATCATGGCAGCCCATGCTTCCAGAGGTGGCTCCATCTTGCGGAGATCCCCCCCTAAGCAGCTCCGGCACAGAGGGGGTAACTTCGACCTGAACATAGAGAGGTGCATGCTCATTGAATGATTGAGAAGTGACAATTCCCTATTTCTATCTGTATGACCTTATGTAAGTTTCTAGACCTCAGTTTTCACAAACGTAAAATGAGAATTTTAATATTTTCTATTTCATAGATTTGTTGAAAAGATTAAAGGAAACAATGCATGTAAGTATTTGGGATAGTACCTGGCACCTAGTGTTCAATAAATGTTTGGTATTACTATTCTTTTATTATTTCCAGTGTCAGAATGGTGCTTGACATAGGATAGGTATTAGCAAGAGTTGCAATGGATATAAAAATCTCATTTTAGCCCTAACTCCATAGCTAATATTCTTTGACCTTAGGTAAGATATTTTTCTGAACCTCAACTTTCTCATCTGTAAATGGGAAAAATAATTTTTTTGCAGGTTAATTGAAAGATAACATGAAATAGTGTGCATGACCAAGTTTTATAAACTCTAAAATACTCTACCCAACTGTAAAACATAAAAGATTAGAAAGATGAATCTAAGTTTGCTTCTTTTCAAAGATGCTGAGATATCAATATTTTAATAACTAAAAAAGAAATGAAAATTTGAAAACTGACATTCATCTATTGAATACAATAGGCAGTATATATCCTAAAAATAAATTTTTTTTTTCTCCATTGGAATCAATAAAACTCTTTTAATTTTGATTTGAAAAAAATGCATCCTTTAAACATTCTTGCTTTTCTTGAATTAGCCCACAGGCAAAAATCTTGCTTTCTCTTCATGAGAGACTGAGAATTTTGAGAATAGCCCAAGCTCAGCCTGGGAAAATAGCAACTTTAAAATACAAATCAAATTTTGGCATGATGTTTAAAACATTAGCCTACATACAACAAAAGAAGCCTCAGATCAAACCATCTGTTTTCTTCACATGGTAGTATTTGATAAATGGAGATTTTAAAAATAAAACTGAATACAATCATCTCTGGACTGTTTCAGTGAAAGAGCAGCCTGAACAACAACAACAACAAAAATCTATTGCTTTTTCTAGCAAGTTTGAAGATATTATTGAAGAAGATGTTCAGCAGAATAAATTCAAGTTAAAGAATAAAAATGTAAGACAAATTTTGAGAACAGACAAGTTGAACATAGCGCTACAACATCCCATTTCTCTTTTAATTTAGAACAATGCCATCTGTTCTCTGCCACACCCCCCTCCCCTCTTAACCTGAACATTTGCAAGGAAGGAACTAGAAGGTGGAGGGGATCAGAGAAAGCCCAGGCGTCTGACTCAGCCATTTTCAAGCCTGGCCGCAGACGCACTGAGTAGCTCCTTGGTGATGTGGTCCCAAGGTTGTGGCAGACACTGCTGACTGCCTTCCAGCAACACTTTCCCTTGCTTAGTTGCTAATTTTTTTAAATTTAAAATTTTTTTTAAAAATTTTTCTCAGTCTTCAATATGCCTAGCCCTAGGGAATTGGTCTCTGTCAAATCCTTGCTACTACAGGTGGTGGAATGACCCAGTTCTGGCCAATGTGATGTGAGGGGAGTCTGCTGGGGGGCTCTGAGATAGTTCCCCACCAGACAAAAGGGGAAAGGCCCATGATCACACCTCTTCAGTCTTTGAACACCTACGTGAGGATATGATGCCTGAAGCTGCTGCAGACCTCTAGGTAGCTATGATGGGAAGACAAGCCCATCAGTGAGACTGAGCCAGTGGCTTCGCCATGTTGAGCGGCTGGCCCACTCCTGAAACTCCCACCTCTAGACATCTTGTGACATAGGTAATTAAATGATTTATTGGATAAAATACTGTTAGGTGACTTGTTACTTGTAAGGAAAATCACCCTGACAGTAAGGTCTTCCACAAAAAATTTCGTCCCCTGCTTTTTCTCCCTTCTGTTCCATAATACCTGGACAAATAAGTTGCTACCCATTTAGAAGCACAGAACGTCAGAATTGAAAAGCACTCTACATCTCCAATTAACATAATAAAGTAAGAAATTCAGAAGTGATTCCCTTGTTTAAAGAGTTGAGCCATGTCAGAGCAAATGCCTAGGGGAAAGGAGAAATATGCATAAGACACCTGAGAAATATGCACAAGACTCACTTTGGAGTGAGCGACTGTATCAAAAAGATTTCCTAGGAGATTTGCCTGTGGACAGAGAATATTAAGCATTAGGAAAGTGTTTAAGAGGTTAACTTTAAGAAACAGAGAACGGAATCTGGAGGCTTCAAGATCAATGTCTTCTTAAATTTTTCTATGGCCGGACCTTAAGTAAATTTTTCCACAAATGTCATGTGAGATGGAGAATGCATTTTTCCAAGTTGCCTCCAGAAATGCAGAATGAGAAGTTCCTCCAGAGGGCATGAAGCTCTGGCTTCACCAGGCCTGTGGCTGTTAGATCCTACTTGGTCATTGGCAAGGGGGAGGTTATTAAGTTCATAGAAGCCCTTGAAAGAGATTAAAAAAAAAACAAAAAAAACCCCAAAGAGCTAAAATAATACTATTAGAGTTACCAGAGAGCGTTTTTTAAAGCTGCAAATATTTTCTGAACTTCTGCAATCCCATTCTTCCATAGCCATGTAGATGCAACCTGACTAATCAAGTCATCTGAGGTGTTGCCTATAAGATTTTTCTTAAAATTCTGACAATTCTTTCTTCCATTTTTTTTGCCTTAAACCTTTATAAAAATGAAGATTATTTTGATCAGAAAGAACATATTCTTTTAACTTAATTATAAAACTAATACATGTTTATATCCATGTCTGCCCTCTAAGTGCATATCCCTAGCTCTATTTAACAAAGTACACAGAACAGAATAGATGCTCAGAAAATATGTACAGCATCTGCATGAAAAAATGCAGCAAACTTAGAAATACATAAAAATAGATTTTAAAGAAACCTCTTATCCTATATATTTATTTGTAGACAGTCAAATCTTGTTCCATAAACATGTTTTCTATATATATTTTAAATTGTCTATTTCTTTTCCTATAAAGGGGAGGCCTATAGTAGTTGTTGTTTCCTGAAAACGCTGGGCTTGTTGGAAAATTTCAACTACATTATCCTCTCCTATTATAAGGAACAGAAGGAATGTAAGCTGCTCCACAAGTTTACACATCTGATGAAGACATATCTAAGTTTTCTAACTGCCACTACAAATTCCTCTACTCTGCTAGGGAGGTCAGTCTAAGACATTCGGTAGAGTTTTATAGTTCAACTAGAACAGTTTAAAAAGCTGATGTAACCAGAGTAACTAAATAACAAATGTTCTTCATTTGCTATTACATGGGGTAAATGGAAGTCATAGCATATTTTCTTTGCTCACTTGAAGAGTGATTTATGCACTGATGTCACCAGCCTTGTTTCAGGGGCTGTTGGAGTTGTGCATGCAGCTCTGGAAGTAAATGAGGAGTATGTCATGGAAACACCCTAGAACTGTCCTCATTAGCAAAATAATTTAGCAAATATGATACTGATGCTGCTGTACCAATTCCAGGTTGAGGATACATGCCATTCCAGGAAATTATCTCCTGCAGACCCTCTGAGTGGTTAGGGCTGGGATTTTTACTCAGAAACACTAGGAGGAAATAATTGAGAATTTAGTTTTAAGTTCTTTGGGCAGACCATTATAAAATTGTATTGTAATTGTCAACAGGGAGCCACGAAGGGACACAACAGGACTTGAGTTCAAATTACAATCAACCTCCGGGGTATATGCGTGGCTCAGTCAGTTAAGTGTCTGCCTTTGGCTCAGGTCATGATCTCAGGGTCTTGGGATCGAGCCTCCAGTCAGGCTCCCTGCTCAGTGGGGAGTCTACTTCTCCCTCTGCCCCTTCCCCCCAACACACACTCATTCTCTCTCTCTCTCTCTCTCAAATAAATAAATGTTTAAAATTACAGTCAATTTCTTTTTTTTTTTTTTTAAAGATTTTATTTATTTATTTGACAGAGATAGAGACAGCCAGCGAGAGAGGGAACACAAGCAGGGGGAGTGGGAGAGGAAGAAGCAGGCTCATAGTGGAGGAGCCTGATGTGGGGCTCGATCCCATAACGCCGGGATCACGCCCTGAGCCGAAGGCAGACGCTTAACCGCTGTGCCACCCAGGTGCCCCTACAGTCAATTTCTGATCATGGTTGAGCACATTATTTGCACACTGGATTATCCTTATCCTTGGCAAACTGTCCTTGGGAAAAACAGGGAAGTAAGGACAGTTCATTTTAACTTCCAGTTTTCCCATCTAGCATTCATTCAACAAATATGTACTAAGCACATATTTGACACCAGTATCCTTTTAGGTGAGAACCCTGCAGACAACAAAACAGAGTCCCTGACCTCAGGAGTCTTTGTTTATTAGGCAGATACTATACACGAATCAACAAAAAATACATAATATGATATTAAGTAACCATAAATGCTACAATGAAAAATAAAGGTGGATGAGGTGATGAGAGTGATATTTCAGATAGGGTTCTCAAGAGGAGAGGCAACTCTGATCTGGATAAGATAAATCAAGGACCCAACCTTCGGCTGCTTAGACGAAGAGGTCCCAGGCTAAGGGAGCAGCAAAAGCAAAGGACCTGAGGCAGGTCTGTAATTGGCATATAAGAACCAGCAAGGAAGCAGTGTGATAAAGCAGAGTGAGCAAGGGGTCAAGTCTGTGAATTGGGTCCAGAGAGATAGACGGGGACACAATCATGCAGGGCTTGGGGGCCCCAGGGAGGACTTTGGGTTGGTTCTAAATGCCAGTAATGTGACTAGAGGGTTATTGCAAGACACAATTCAATTTGCCTTTTATTTTTTTTTAAGATTTATTTATCTGAGTAAGAGAGAGAGCATGAGTGGGAGAGTCAGAGGGAGAGGGAGAGAGAATTCCAAGCAGACTCCACACTCAGCAGGGAGCCTGATGGGGGACTCGACACAGGGCTCAATCTCACAACCCCAAGATCAAGACCTGAGCCGAAACCAAGAGTCAGTCACTCAACCCACTGTACCACCCAGGTGCCCCAATCCAGTGCCTTTAAAAGAATGCTCTGGCTGCAGTTTAGAAACTAGATTGGGGGTTGGGGGGTGGGGTGGGAAGAAGAGAGGAGGCTAAAAATAGAAATAGGAAAAACAGTTAGGGGATTATTATAGAAACCCTCCAGAGACAGGATTTCTGGCTCTGTTGGATATGTGCGGGAATGAAAGAGAAAAATGAAGAATAACTGGTTAAGAGCCTCACCAACTGAGTAGTATTATTAGTAAGAGAAAAAAAAAAAAAGACAACCAACAGAATGGGAGAAGATACTTGCAAATGTCTTATCAGGTAAAGGGCTAGTATCCAAAATCTATAAAGAACTTATCAAACTCAACACCCAAAGAACAAATAATCCAATCAAGAAATGGGCAGAAGATATGAACAGACATTTCTCCAAAGACGACGTACAAATGGCCAACAGACACATGAAAAAATGCTCCATATCACTCGGCATCAGGGAAATACAAATCAAAACCACATTGAGATACCACCTCACGCTGGTCAGAATGGCTAAAATGAACAAGTCAGGAAATGACAGATGTTGGCAAGGATGCAGAGAAAGGGTAACCATCTTACACTGTTGGTGGGAATGCAAGCTGGTGCAGCCACTCTAGAAAACAGTATGGCTGTTCTTCTAAAAGTTGAAAACAGAGCTACCCTACAACCCAGCAATTGCACTACTGGGTATTTACCCCAAAGATACAAATGTAGTGATCCGAAGGAGCCCCTGCACCCCAATGTTTATAGCACCAATGTCCATAATAGCCAAACTATGGGAAGAGCCCAGATGTCTATCAACAGATGAATGGATAAAGAAGATGTGGCGTGACTAACATAACATAATAAAAAAATTTTTATAAAAAAAAGATGTGGTATATATACACAATGGAATACTCCTCAGCCATTAAAAAATGAAATTTTGCCATTTACAACGATGTGGTTGGAACTAGAGGGTGTTTTGCTAAGCAAAATAAGTCAGTCAGAGAAAGACAATTATTGTATGATTCCGCTGAGATGTAGAATTTAGGAAACAAAACAGGATTATATGGGAAGAGAGGAGAAAATAAACAAGACGAAACCAGAGAGGGAGACAAACCATATGGAACTCTTAAGCATAGGAAACAAACTGAGGGTTGCTGGAGGAAAGAGGGGTGGGGATATGAGGTAACTGGGTGATGAACATTAAGGAGAGCACATGGTGTAATGAGCACCGGGTGTTATATTAGACTGATGAATCACTGGCCTCTACCTCTGAAACTAATAATACATTATACGTTAATTAATTGAATTTAAATAAATAGAGAAGCAGGTTTAGGTGGGTGTGGGCAGGTAGACAAGAAACCACTTTTAGACATAGTGTGAAATTATAAGAAAATCCCTCTTGATGGGGGTGTTTATTGCAGGTTTGCACTTTGGACCCTGCTTCTATCAAAAAAAGACATTAAGACAGGAAAGGCCTGGTTAAGATTATCTCATATACTCTTATAAGGCCTTAT
Source organism: Ursus maritimus (assembly GCF_017311325.1). Lineage (NCBI taxonomy): Eukaryota > Metazoa > Chordata > Mammalia > Carnivora > Ursidae > Ursus > Ursus maritimus. The sequence goes on from NW_024425452.1 coordinate 30,899,657, forward strand.
AGTGTGGGGTCCTCAGGGACTTGGGGGGCTGCTGCCCTTATTGCTATCAGAGATGGCAGTGAGGTGGGGGACACATGTACCCAGCATGCGGCAACAGTATGGCACCCAGGGAAAGGAGATTGTGGTGAAGGAAAAGAGTGATTGTCAGGTATTCTAGTAACCCCAGAATGTCAAGACCAGCTACATAGTTTGGGGAGACTGGAAAGGAAACCAACCCAGAGAACACCCCACACTGGCTTCTATCTTATTTGTACTTAATAATGTGTACTTTTCCTCATCCTACTGTTGATGTCCTGCTGTAGCTCCTGAAAACCTGGCTATGGTTAGAAGCCCTGACTGAGAAGATGTACTTGAACTCCTGGTGCAACATTAACTTTGGCAATTAGAGACAGAAGGGCACCCCTAGAAGCAGGTCTTCAGGGACCTGCTCAAGTTAAAATGAAGTGAAGTTTTGGGAGAAGCAAAGAAACCACAAATTGAAGATTAAGAATGTGTGGACCTTGTTAAAGAGAGATCGGCTGCTGGTTTGGAGGGCCCAAAGAAGGGACTGTACAAAAGGAACAGATTAGTCTTTGTCTGAAGCAGTGGGAAAAATTGCTGTAATCAAAGTTAAGGCTAAGAAAAGATGTGTAGTCAAGACTGATCTAGATGAGGATTATATTTATAATGCCCTGAAACCGAGGCTTTGGGGGGATGCTGAGGTAACTGTGACCCAAGATATCATCAGCAGAGCTGGGGTGAGGATCAGAAGTACAGTAAACTGTTCTACAAGAATATTTTTGCAATTCTTCAATCTGTAAAGGCCAGAGAAGAATGGACTGTACCTGAATTGTGACTGGCCCCCAATACAGCACCTGTGGATCCCATGTTATATACCCAATGTCCTGTCCCAGCTGTCTATAACAGATATGATCAGGAAACATTCACAGGAAAAGAAGAAACGGACATCTTCAAAACTGACATGATGGTACTTACCAGGGTAAAATCTACCAAAATCTGTAACAGAGGGTGACACATCTGCCAGTGAGACTCAGCCTCCTGAACACGGCCAGTTCTGAGACCAGTTTCTCAAGCCAGGTTTCCACCAAACCAGACAAAAGGATCTTTAGCACCCATCATCAAAAGTTAGGCAGCAACCACCTCTTTAATAACCAGGCTCAATGCAGAAGACCTTCTCTGGGCTCTGAAATTTGTCCCAACAGGTGAAAAGCAAAAACAAGGCTGCCACTGAGAAAATGAAACTATGATTCAGAGTAGAGAAGAGCAGATGCAGCCAGAAGGCACTACAATTCATGTCTGGGTTCCTTATGGAGCAGTAGACCAGCCCCATGAGTGCATGCCTCAAGAGACCAACCCCGTCCGCGCATGCCCTGGGGGTGGAGGGGACCAGGTTGTAGCAGTTTCTGTACAGAGTCCTGTCTGGCAGTCCAAAGCTTGTCCGTGGCTTTTCCCTGATGGATCACCAGTTGATGTATTTGCTAAATTTGAAGACTTTTGTCTCAAATATTATGACGTTTGTCTAGATCCAAATGTTCAGAAATAGGACAGAACAGTATCAGAACTCAGTTATCACAGAATTCCTTTGGACAGGTCAGTTTTCTTACAGTTCTGAGAACACTTTATAGTTACACAGTGAAACAGACATCCCTCTTGAGATTCTGAATTTCCTCCTGTTTCTGGAATTTGGATTAAGAAACATGGATATACCTTGACCTAAAGGCTGAGACACAAGCTTTAATGAATTTACCAAAACTTACAAAAGAAGGTCCCAGACTGATCTTTAACAAGACCTTATTTAATGCTTTGAGGAGAACCCTGATTCATATACTTATGTTCTGTGGCTTTTATCTTTTCCAGATGTCTCCTCCCAACTCCCGACTTCCTTCTCTATGTCTTCATCTGCCCAGAAGCTCCTCCCCTCCCTCGTACTCCCGTGTTCAGGGAGTGGCATAGAGTAGAAACTCCTCCCACGCTTCCGACTTTGGAATGCTCCTGCTAATTGAGGTGCAGTTTGAAAAACAAGATTATTGTTTGTTATTCTTATTGTGAGTTTTGTAATTAGACGATTGCTGTTTAGCACAGATCAGGATTGCCACTGGTCCGAAGCCTCACCTCTGAATGATCTGTGTCTAATCACAGAATGGAGTGGTAGTGTCGTAAATGTCAACCCACTCTACTGCTCTGATATATGCCCTCATTAAGGTCGAGGAGAAGAAATTTAAATACCAGGGTTGAGCTCCTGAGCAATCATAGCCTTTCTGTTGATCACCTAATGAAAATGTATGGCATGAAATAGTGAAGAGATCAGTTTGCAGGAGGACACGAGTTTCCACGGCTGTGCTCACACCATTCTCAGGGAAGGCTTCAACCATGCTTGCTCTTACAGAGCATTTGAAGATTCTCCCAGTTATAGAAAGGCACAGTAGGACTGAAGAGAGGCTGGGCATGTTAGTTCTGCAGTTTTATTACCAAGTGATATACATAAAATTAAGATGCTTGTAAGCAGCAAGAGAACCCTGAGAGTTGAACCGTGGAGGCCAAAAGAAAGGGAAGATGAAATCTTGGACACTTTGCTTGATCTATTAGGATAGATTGTGCCTATACTATTTTCCTGGGGTCCTACAAATCCCATGTTTAATAGCAATTATAAAAAAATAAATAGGGAGCATCAATATGAGCACAGAAACAGCCACATAGCAATTAACCATTAACACCTTAAAAAGAAGCAGTGACATGTATCACCTATTTGAAATGGGTGAGAATTATGTCATCTACAGAATCTAATTTATCATTGTGAGAGGAAATAAAAGTTCCCAAGAAACCATGGCAACTGGTCTTTGCAGGGTGACTGGGGACACCGCTCCTGGTAACTGTGGCCTTGCAGGTTTTTCTTTTTGTTTTGTTTTGTTTTTAAGATTTTATTTATATATTTGAGAGAGAGGGGCAAAGGGAGAAGCAGACTCTCTGCTGAGCAGGAAGCCTGACTCAGGACTAGATCCCAGGACCATGGGATCATGACCTGAGCCAAAGGCAGACACTTAACCAACTGAGCCACCCAGGATTCCCCTTGCAGTGGTTTAAAAAGGTTGATGTCACTTTCTAGAAACTCCTTTATTTCTTTTAAAATTAATCAGGAGAGCGGAAAAGGAAAAAAGGATCCCCCCCGCCGAGCTGCTGTAGGAGAACTTTGAGCTCCCAAGCACACGGACGGAGAGCTCCCCAGGCATGGCACCTTCTCAGAAAGTGCTCCCCTGACCTTCCTTTCTAAAGCGGAGTGTACCCCACGCAATGTCTAGCCCCTCACTCTGCCCGGCTGTCCCCACGGAGCCAGGGCCCGCCTGGGGAGGGCAGGCTGACAGTGGACGGACAGTACGGCAGCCCGCATGGGCAGCCCACGTCTGCCACTTGCCAGCTGTGGGAGCTTGAGCAGGTCCTGAATTTTTCTCTGCCTCCATTTCCTCTTCTGAAAAAGAGAAATGGTAGTAGTGCTGACTTGAGAGGAATGCTGGGAAGATTAAATGAGTTACTATTTAAAGTTCTTGGAACAGAATGTGGCACATAGTCATAGTATGTTTGTGAAATAAAACAGGTAAGTAAAATGTGTTTGCTTTTTTTATTACGCCCCCTACTAGAACATAAGCTCAATGAGGAGAGGCCTGGCTTTACTGTCAATTATGTCCTTAGAGCTAAGGGCAGTGCCCTGCACACAGTAGGCTCTCAGTAAAGGCTTTGCTGAAGGGGCAGCACCCTGGGCTGCTTCTGTGCACCATTACTTGTTTCTCTCTGTGATTTCACTCCTTTCTTTTCTGAATGACCTTATTCGAATGATCTGGCTTATGTGTTTCATTCAAGACTCATAGAGCTATTTTATGCCAACAAATTCTCTGGAATCTGATACTATTAATACAGGCATTAGTTTATTAAGATCTTATAGCATAAGGCCTATAGTTTCTCCCGGCCCAAATATATGGTCCAGAAATACTATTCAGCATGTATTTTAACTGAGATAATGAAACGTTTAAATAAGCACTCTAGGCTGAGTCATGAAGCATGAAGACCAGTAGGGAACATGGTAAGGCAGGTTCAGGCAGGCGGGACCAGGAAACAACTCGGTCATCATGCATACTTTGGAAGGGGTAGCCCACCTTCCCAATCGTAGAATGAAAGGAGTCCAGCCAAGTTGGCAACCTCATTCAAGGCTGGTGAACAGACAGCCATAGCACATTCTGCTAACAGAGATAATAGTCATGGTCAGTTGGAGGTCCTCTTCTAGGAAAATGGAGGGGCAAGATGAGCCATCTGAATTGAAGCAAGTCCTTAGATGGCAGCTGAACTACAGAGGCAGGACCCAGCTCCAAGATAGAGGAGCCTGGGCGAGCATTCACACGCTGTCCAACCCAGACATGCAGACTGCATTTTAGAACTGACTCCTGGCCCAGCAGGAAATGGGAGGCCTAATCAGAGGCCAGAGCCTAGGCCCAGTGGGTTGCACTGGTTGCTCTGAATAGTCTCTGTGAAGCCCTTGGTCATGGGCTTTTCTCATGCCTCAGCTGGACTGTATTTCCTCCTTTCTATCTTCTCTTTTCTCTTTCAGAAATTCTTATTATTTAAATTTATCTCCTAGTTTAATCCTCCAATTTCTGAGAGTTTCTTTTCTGTTTTTCTATTAGAACTCTTCAGGGATTTATTTGTTTTGCTTTTATTTTGTTTCACTTCCTGATCTATTTCCTTAAATTTATCCCCTAGCTGTTTTATTGACTTTTTCCATTTCAATTTTCCTGAATTTTAACTTACAAGAGCCCCCCCAGCTCTTGTTTCATGGCCACAATGTATTCTCTTATCTCTCCCTGAGGAATTCAATTTTAAGATGTTTGGGCATGTTTGTTTCTTCTCTTCTCTGTACAGTCTCTGAATCCTTTGACTTCCTTTTATTTTTTACTTTTTTGTCTGTTTTTCATGTGAGCAGTTTCCCTCAGCATCGACCCATCCTTGGCCGTTCTTACTCATTGGTATACGAGCAAAACCCCCTCATAGCTGAGTGGAGCTGTGAGCAGCGCCAACCCTTGTTTTCTGGTGAACCTCGTGGCCATGTACAGGCAGAGATGGCCATTTTGTCAAGTGACCCTCAAATACTGGTGTCTGTACATCTGTTCTGCCCCAATCCATTTCTCCAGAGAAGAGTCCTCCACTTACCTACCAGGAGAGGGTAAGCCTCCAGTGTTAAGGGGGAAAGTTCAGCCTGGGGTTGAAGAGGGAGCTCACCACTGGACGTGTGGGCTTTCACTAAATCCTCCTGCTTCCAGCCCCTGCTCTCACCCTACCTGCCTCCCCCAACCTGCAGTTCTTGAGTCAGTCCTTTCTTTGGGAACTTCAGAAAGTTAGTAAAGTCTTCCCAGCAAATTCCAGAATTCCAGTGAATAACTTCCTAAGCAGGATCACTTTTAAAAGGTTGCAAATCAGACCTTAAGAATATGTTCCTATATATCCCCTTTTGAGGACAGTGAAGAAAATTGCTACAAAGTTACAAAGGGCTTGGTTGCAGAGCTGGGTCATGCAGGGTGGCATTCCTACTCGTATGCTCATGAGACACTTGGCAGCGCGGGACAGAGTGGGGCTGGGAGGGAGGGGGGCCCAGGGACCTGTGTGAGCTTTTGTCCTGAGCCACTAGGGACAGGCTGTTTCGGTAAGGTACCTTCACCAGTAAAATAGGGGGTTGAGGATGGGATCTTAGGTCCCTACCAGCTCAAACATCATGTATTCCATTCCACAACTGATGTACCCATCTCCTTTCATCCCTGTAGAAAGCTAGGATGAGTCATATACAGATGTCATAAATTCTACAGGACACGAAGGAGATAGGACATGACTACATGAACCACATCCCCCACCTGATGCAGTTTGGGGTGACACATGAAGATGCAGCCTTCCCCTTGCTCTGCTTCCGCAGTTATTTGAGCTTTCCTTTCAGGCATGAAAAAGCAATATCTGTAAAAATGTTTCTTTTAAGGCTTGTTGGGGTTGGAGTTTCACATTTCAAAATCTGCATTTTATTTCTAAGAAATAAGAATGAGACAAGCCAGTTTGTGTGGCTGGGGATGAATTTAAATGTGTAATTATATACATCACTTACAAAGGGCAACTGCAGAAAGCCTGTTAATGCAGTGTGCCAGAGGTCTGTGAGGTGTGTTGCTAATGTTTACCTTACACGCACATTTACACACACACACACACACAAAACCTTACAACGTGTCCTTGCAAATGCCTGAGAATGAATGACAACACTACCTTTGTATGCAGGGAAATGTCCTTGTAGTCACTCTTAGGAGATACTGGGAAATAGTTCAGCAAAAGATAAAACTATAAGCAGAATATATCATTCCTCTGAATAACCTGTGTCCTTCAACAACTTTAAGCCCTTTCCCCCATGCTACCTTGAAAGGAGAACTTTTTCAATTAGAAAGGCTTTTATCTGCAATTTCTAGGAAACCAGCTCCAGCATGACTCCCTGACACACTTACAGGTCTCCACATGGGGGCCACCGAGGCAAGGCCCAGCTGCAGTCTGACTTGTCATGGTGGTTGCCCTGTCCTCCTCGCAGGAGCTCAGCAGGAGGGGCGGTTTGGTGAGAAGCTGTCACAAAGCTCTTTCCTACCCATTGCCCTATGTTGTGGAAGGTGGCCACAAGGCAGTTTCTCATCTGTTTCCCTGATTCTTATGACATGGGACTTCCCACCTGTCCCCGTCCTTTGAAAAGAACTGCAGATGCTAAACTGCTTGGCTGGAGTCTACATTTGGCTCCTCGGCAACAGAGTGTCCCTCTGCTTGTGTTGCCCATCATCTGGCCTTTTTGGTCTGGTGTAGTCCTGTGGGATGAGGGATGCAGGTAGCTGGCACCATGTGGCTCTAGTTTACGCTATCTGTTTAATAGATGTCAAAATCCATTTGGGCTTATGGTCTCCTTATTGGCTGAATCAACAGAAGTGTGGCAAGCCAACATAACAGTGTTTTAAGCGGCCACACTGCCCCTTAGTGATCGACTGTTTCAAGGAAAGCCTGACCAACAGTAGCTTAAGAAAAAGAAAACGTTTATTTTCCTCCACTGGACATAGGCAACTGCTATGTTAAGTCAGCACATGTTAGTGCAAAAATTCTTCAGTCTGTTTGGCCAAAAGATGGCTACTACAGTTCTAGGCATCACATCTGCATTCAAGGCAGGACAAAGCAGCGAAGGCAGGAAGCAACTATCTGCCTAGTTTTCTTAGGAAAACAAAGCTTCCTCAAAACCTGCCCGCCTTTCCTTTTGTGCATTATTGGTCCTAACAGGGTCATAGCACCCTGAGCTTAAGGGAGGCCAGATACCCAGTTTTGAAAGAAAGGCACTAGATCAGCATGATTGGTCTGGACTACACCAGACTAATCACAGTACACCCCTGGGCTGTCCCCTTGCCTCTCTGCACAGAATAGATTAGGAACTTAGCCAGGGGAGCAGCTTTGTTCCAAACACTTAGCACAAGTTGGGAAGCACAGTAGTAAGTTCCCCACATACTTTTATTGAGTAAAATTAAAACCTTGAATACTTAACAACCTACAACATTCGAGGCCTATATATATCTTAGTTTAAACTCATAAAAATAAAAAATGCATTCATGGTCTCCAGAAAGAGACTAGCACAATAAAACGCAAATGCAAACCAAGAAAAATATTTGCAACTCCTAGCATGTAAAAATGGCTTATTTTTCAAACATTAGAAACTTGAGATGAGAAAGATCACCAAGCCAAAAGATAAGTGGGCAAGAACATGGACAGACAGATCACATAAAAAGTATAAAGGAAACCTCAAACCTTAGATGCTTGACCTTACTCATAATTTTTAAAATGGTAATTAAAAATGTTGAAATGCCATTCTCACTCATCATATTGGCAAACATCCAAAAGGTCAGCAATATCCTGTGTTAGTAAGGCTGTAAAGAAAGAAGCATTTCTGGTAGAACGCAAATGGCACAGTCCCTAGAAGGGCCATGTGGTGGTAACTATGCAACAGTACGAATGTTTCCACACTTCAACCCCACTCTCATACTTCTGGAAGGTTATCCCACAGGAGTCCCTGCACAGCTACAAAACTGCGTGTACAACTGTTATACTGAGCCACCGACAGTAACAGCATAAGAAGAGAAGCAACCCATTTCCACAAATGGATGGTTGGTGACATAAACTATCAAACATCTTGCAATGGAAAACAATAAGGCTGGAAAAGAATGAGGCTACCTTGTCCGTTGTGCTCGGGGAAGGTATCCAGGACAGATGGTTCGGTAGAAAGGCGAAGTTCAGGAGAGTGAACACAACGCGATGCCTGTGGTGTCATAAAGGGGAGGGTCAGTTTATTTTTGTTTATAATTGCATAAGGTACTGAAGGTGTAGCTGTACTTCTAGGGGAGGGAAGAGATGGGAGAACAGGGTGGGTAGAGCAGAAGCAGAACTTCTCACTCCATACCATTCCTCATTTTACAATCTGTAAATCGTTCCCTATTCCAAAAATTAAGTTTTTAAAATCCCACATCTTGTATGTAGTTTTTAGAACCAGATTATATGTCTTTGTATCTCTGCCTCGCCTCTTACTCCATGAGTGAATTGGAGCACATTTCTTAACCTCTCTGAAGAAGATTTTAATGAGTTGATAAATGTAAAGGAATAAAGTCTAAAACAGAGTAAGTTCTGGCTGTTGTTAATACTGCATTGAATAGGAATAATGTTGAAGAACTCTTGGTATCTATTTAATGAAAAGATTTCCAGAATCTTTCCAATATTCCTGTATAATAGTTATAATCTGTTTCTCTTTTTGAAGATAATAAAATGGCTGCCAAGAGAAATAAAGCAATGAAATCCAAGATAGCACCGATTCGGAGCCAGGACAAATGCAGGAGATGACACTTGGGCACTGCCAGATCATTCCATGTCAAACTGACGGGGACACTACAAGACAAGAGCACTGATCGCATTCCCTTCTAGCAAATCAAAAAGAGAATATCACAAACCTGATTTTGAGGTATTAGGAATGTGCAAACTGTTTCAAGATGTGTAAAACATCTGCAAAACACAGCCCCTGAAAGTAACTGCTACAGTTCTGGATGAAATCAATAGATGAAATCTTCCTACTCATTTTCTAGTTGCCCAGAAAATGGGGGTCACCATCAGGATGGGAGTTTCTAGGAGAAACTTTAAATAAAAGACAACGGGTTCAGCTGTGGTGCTTGCTTTTACACTCCTGATCATGCCTACCCTATGCTTATTTTTAAAAATAGAGAATTACTAATGCAGAAATGACACAATAAGCTGGGCACTGTCAGTTCATTTGTCAACCCCTTTTGGATGGCTTAGGTTGGCTTTTTCTGTGGGAAATGAATATGTGCATGACATTTCGATGTTTGGATGATCAGATATATTGGGTAACACTGATTCAAAACAGTACAAGGAAACAGTTTTGGTGTTTTTCTTTCTAATCAAAAAAACGAAGCCTAACGCATTGTGAAGAAATTGTGCCCCCTGCTGATTTAATTTGATATTAATGTTATCAGCTTAAAAAAAAAAATTTTTTTTTTTAAACCAGGCCTGCAGGAGAGTGCTGTGTCCTCAAGGTCACTAAGGCAGCCTCTCCTAGTAATTAAGAACTCTTTGCTTGATATCGACCTTGGAGAAAAAGGAACCAAAAGAAGAATGCTTCCTTTTGTGAGTCTTTTAAGATATTTGTACTAAGAACCTTCTCAGTATTCCACGTACCTTTGTCAACTCTGGGAGAAGCAAGCAAGACAAAAAGCTTAGAGAAACATGTGGCTTAATGGTGAGCATAGCCCCTTGTGATTACCTTCAGTTTTGTTAGGACGCAAAGGACATTAGAACTCTGTTCCAACTATCAGAAGAAATAAAAATGCTCTTGCATTGGCTGCGTTTATTCAGTCCGAGAATACGATTATTGCCATGAATAGCAATCATGGTCATACGTTCCAGGTGCCAGAAGTCATTTTTTAACTGGATATGAGCCAATTCTTCAGATTCCAAATGCGTCCTCTATAAAGGGCTCCAGCCCTGAACAAAATTGTTAACTAGAAATGTAGCAACTGCAACTCAATCCCCCTCTTCTGGGATCCTCATATTTGTCTTGATGCCTTGGTCCCTTCCTTGCCTACTGCCTCTCAACCCAAGCTTTTGTTTCATTTCTTTTTCTGGTCTGGTACTAATTTCTAACAAGTAGCTAAGCAATCTTTCAGGAAGTTTTCATTGACAGCACTTCTGCTCTTCTCCTCTGCAATGAACTAAATGTTTGTGTCCTCCCAAAATCCATATGATGAAGCCCTAACCCCACTGTGATGACAGTATTTGGAGGTGAGGCCTTTGGAAGGTTAATTAGGTTTAGATGAGATCATAAGAATGCAACCCGAATTATGTGACTGGCACCCTTAACAAGGGCATGTAGAGAACAGAGCACGTTCCCTCTGCCACGTGAGGGCACAGCAAGAAGGTGGCCTTCTGCAAATCAGGGAGAAGGTCCTCACCAAGAACCCAACCATTCTGATGACCTGATCTTGGACTTCTGGCCTCCTGAACTGTGAGAAATAAATGACTTCTGTTTAAACCCACCACTCTGTGACATTTTGTTACCGCAGCCGGAGCTATAAGACATTTTCTCAAAGAAATACTCACCTCTTTAGGAGAAATTCCTGAATGTGGAAAGGACTTCAGTGGCATATTTAGTCTTGGAGAAGATAATGGAGGAGGTGTTTGGAGTAGAGCGCCACACCTCAGGCCTCTCCTAGCTGAGGCCACAGGCCACATCACTGCTCCTCTGCATCTGTGAAAAGACCAACCTTTTCCAGTCTGAAGGATACAAAACTTTGTTCCAGATTCAAGTAACAGGTAGGTAGGAAAAATTCCTTTTCCCCCAACCCTTAGAAGGACTTTGTCTACCCGGAGTCCCTTTGTTCTTTAATTAGGGTTGCCAGATTTAGCAAAGAAGAGTACAGGGCACCCAGTTACATTTCGATTTAAGATAACGATGAATGATCTAATATTTGCTGTTTATCTGAAATTCAAATTCGATTTAACTGGAGTCCAGCATTTTCTCTGATTTCACTGTTTTCACGCTTTGTTTTCCAGGACGTTCTAAATCCACCCAGAGCAGCTACTAGGCCAGATGGGGAAGGCAGCCCAGGTCACCATAGCAGCCCCTCACGGCAGCAGCTGTCTCGGGCATTCATCTCCCTCTAGCGGCCTCCAGAGACATCACACCGCCAAGGCGGGGGTGGCAACCTGGCATCTAGCGCCGGGGCCTGGGAGAGGACGCTGGAAGCCCACACTCTCAGGGCGTTCTCAAAACACTGGGGAAGGGGCCTGAGGAGTTCAAAGCCAGCTAAACCTAGATCCATTCCACCCCGTACCCCACCCCCACCCCAGGCCTTTGCACAGGAAAGTGGCCCTGTTCCCATGAGCAGAAATGGTGTTTCTCTTGTACAATGGAAAAGTGTCTCTAGAACAATCTAAGCTGATGGTTCATGTCTAACCCGGGGTTACACTCCATCACTAATGACTGACTGATAGCCGTTGTCATTCCATGCTGACGAGAAATCTAAGCCCTTCTTCCCACTGGATCCCCAAATGATTTATCACTATTCACTTAGACAGCAAGGTCCAGGAAGGTGGAGACACTTGTCTGTCTTCCCTAATGTGCGTGGCACCCAGTAAATATGTTTAAATGAACTGATGTTGAGATACACTGGGGGGAGGAGAGGGGGTTGAATTAAAAATAAAGAAGAAACCTCTTCTTATTCTAAGGTAATGATTACTTCATGAGGAGAGGAGGTGGTGACTAAAAGGCTTACCCTCATTAATGACTGTGGCATTGGGTCTTAGAATGCCACTTCCACTCTTAACATAGTAGACTGATGGCTGGAGTCAGGACCAACACTGAGGCATCGATAAGAATGGAATGGCTTTACAGTACACGACTTAAAGTGTAAGTGAAACACGGGGTAATGTCTAAGTTAATGGAATGGAGCCGGAGCAGGGGTTCTAGAATCCAGAAGTGACTAACAGATTACACTTCCGAGTTCCTGGAAAGACAGTTCCTTCAACAGAGGTGTTCCGCGGTTGCTTGTTGAATGAATGAATGAATGAATGAATGAATGAATGAATGAAACAAACAAACAAACAAACTGTATCACAACTGTCTCCACACCAAAGTTTACCTGTCATGGAGTGCACTTATTGGTGTTAGTGGGATCAAGGCAAGGCAGGTAGAGAACTTAGTGACAGAACTTTGGTAGGAGTCCTGCTGCCGTCAGTGGTCATACTGAGGAGTGATTAGGGGCAAAGGGGACACTTTAGTCTGCCTCAGTCTCCCTCAAGCCACCCAAAGAACACAGAATCTAAGCAAAAGCAATCATCTCGCTTTGCATCATCAAGACAAATTGCCCAGAAGTTGCACCTTTTAACCAGATTGTCCATGGAAACCCTGCTACGCAGATATGCTGGACCTCCATCCCCTAGTACCCATCTTAGCCCTGATCTGTCATCTCACAGACTGGGTGGTAGGTATTTGCACAGGAAATTGAGACATCAGGTACTCACCCTTTTAAAAAATTACTCATAAGGGAGGATATAATAATTACTGAGCATCTAATATGTGGCAGGCACTATCTCTTGTTACCTCATGTGATTTTCATGGCATGTTAGTCAGCACGGCTGCTACAACAAAAACATCATAGACTGGTGGCCTAAACAAAAGACATTAATTTCTCATGGTGAAGGAAGCTGGAAGTCTGAGATTGGAGTGTCAGCATGGTTGGGTTCTCGGTCACAGTCTTTTTTCTGGCTTGTAGATGACTGCCTTCTTGCCATGTCCTCACATGGAAAGAGAAAGAGCTCTATTCTCTTCCTCCCTTTATAAAGACACCAGTCCCATCATGGGAGGTGTCTGCTCTCGTAACCTAATCTAAACCTAACTACCGCCCAAAGGCCCCATCGTCAAATACCATTCTATGGGGGTTAGGATTTAAACATATGGTGCGGGGGGTACGCAAACATTCAGTCCTTAGTACACAGTAACACAGTGAGGTTGTCATTACTGTTCACACTCTACAGATGTGGAAATGGCAGGTTAAGGGAGGGAAGTAACTTGGCCAGGGTCATGCAGAGGGTGCCAAGGTACAAACCTACTTCTACCTGATCTCTGTCCAACTTACCACAGTGGAACTTGAGTATGCATGAGGAGGCCATCTGTATGCTAAGGAGGAGGATCAAACAACTAGGGAATGTATGCTGAAAGTCAAAAAGCAAGCAGCAAGGGAAAATGTGAAGGGAGGGTGGAGCTGTGAGTGGGAGGCAGACAAAGGCTCTGTCATTCCTCTGCTGGAACTCAGCTCCGCCACCTGGGTCTCATCAGCTAGTCCCTCCAGACCTAAGGTTCTTTAGATAACAAGGGACAGTACGGTGGTTTCGAAAATCTTTCTCAGTTTTTAAATTTCCAGGCTGAGCCTCCTGAGTATTCTGATCTAGTAGGTCTAAAGAGGGGCCCAGGAATCTGCATTGATAGGAAGCATGGCAGATTTGAAACTCAGAGGATCTGATGTTCTTTAATGCTTATTCCTCCTCTAAAATCTGTAAATCAACTACAGAGGCTACATTCTTAAGAGAATGTTCTAGTAGATTTTAATTATTTTTTATATGTAATTATTTTAGGAAAGAAGTTAAGGCATTTTGTGATTGATCTGGTGTACTTTTCTAGAGAGCAAGATTGCTAGGTGGAAGTTCTCATGGTGTTTTCTATGTCATTTCATTGGTATGTGGCAATTCATAGTCCAGTCCCAGTGGATATGTAAGCTCCTTAAATTTAGTAATTCCACTTGATGTTAGATTATAAAAAGTTATGTGGGGTAGAACCTGCAGACCTTCCAAGGAACGGTTAATCTCACAAAAAGAATGATTTTGGAAACAAAATATAGTCATGGCTGTTTTAACCAGATTTTCTTTTAGTTATTTAGATCCTCTATTTATTCCTTGAACATGTACTTTTTTTAAGCGCTCACTATGCTAGGAGCTGTGAACAGGATGAAGAGTTGCTTGGTTTCATTAACCTACGTGTGTATCATACCTCCTCAAATCTTGTTCAGAAAGAGTCCGGGTAAAATAAAGTCAAGAAGTCAAAGCGAAACAGATTACAGAATGTTCTCACGATGAACAGGATCACTGTGCACACTTACGCTAATGGGCACATGGATGGGAATGGTGCCAGGAGCAAGCTCTTAGAATATCATCAGTTATAAGAAGTCCAAAATTCCTTGAAAGGACAGAAGGAGGCTGTGTTACACCTTCAACCTGAGGTAATCTTCAAAACCCATTTTGTTCAATCACAGTCATTCAGCTAGGCTCACTATTAAACCAAAAATGAATAGTTTTAAGTCCTTTAACTAAATGTTCCCTTGTTCCCTCTTACCACTTTTTGGTTTTCCTGATAACTTAGTTCTTGGGCCCCTCAGTTCTGTCCCTCCTTGGCTATTTGCACTGTTCATACTCGTAGATAATTATTATTTCCTTCTTTAGTCATCACCCACAGTCCATACATTTCATTATCATTATCTTATTTTGGTGCAAGAAACTCATCTAATTACACCTATGCACTTCCCTGTGAAGATGGTATCATAACATTAATAATTTGTCTCTCTTATAATTGAATAAGTTACCTAAAAATGATTTTTATATCTTATTTCTATTCCTCTCTTTATAAAACCTCTGCCTATATTGCTGACTTGTCACGTGCTCAGATATCTGAGATGAAATCTACTGGTTGGGCAGGCCAGTTGATAAATGACTAACAGGCAATTCTCCTTCAGGACGCTCAAGATTGTGTAAGTTCGCCTGATTCATACCTGCTGCAGCTGCAATGTGTACTAAGAGCGCAACAACAAAGAGTAGGGATGATGACAGCCCAGCCGCGGCGACTAGTTCTCGAACTCCATAAGCCAACAGGGAAATTACGACTTGGTAAAACAAAGAGCTCCCAAAATCATTCCAGAAATTCCAAGGACTGATGGGATTTTTCTTCACATGCTTGCAGTGAAGAGACTATGTTGTTTAATTGATGGTTTTCTTCAAGTTTGCTCCATTGTTTCTATACTTCCTTTCGAAGGCTCTTCACTGTTATTCAGTTCAATCTCTGCTCAACAAAGATTTCTTAAGCCTCTTCTACATGCTAGACACTGTGCTAGGAGCTGGGAATGCAGCCATAAATACCATCAAGTAGACACAGACACTAGTCTCTACTGTTATATTCTTCTATTCATTGAATCAGATTCACCTATCCTTAAATATTTTGGTAATGAGTCAGAATATACGAGTATGAGCTAAAAGCATAGGCTCTAGTCAGACAGACTTGAGTAGGACATGGAAGCTCGTCACTGCTACCTGCGTGTTCAGGGACATGAGGGTACTACTGAGCCTTTGGATTCCCATTTGTAGAACAGAGATCCCCTTACCACCTTCTCCCCAGGGTGAGTGTGAAGATTAGAAGAGATAGTTCCTATAAAAGTATTTGCACCAGTGCCTTACACTGAGCAAGTGCTCAAAAAGTAGAAGCTCTTATCACTTAATAATATAATTTTCCAGGCATGTGTACACAAACTCAGCTGGTTTTCTGCCAGAAGGCGAGGGCCTCCTCGAGCCATCAGCTGGGCTAAGCTTAAGAAAAGATGTCAGCAAGGACTGAAGATGATGTGTGATTCATTCCATAACTAACCTGTGGTTGAAGAGTCAACCAGGGGAATGTTCAAGTGAAGATTTCTCCTGGCAAGTGAAATTAAGAGAATAAGAACTGGAGCTGTGGTCTAGAGTTCCCTCCCTCCAGCATGACCTTTCCCCAGATTGGTTCTGGAGAAAACAAGTCCTGAGAGAAGGTGTGAAGCAATAGTTCTCTGGTCAAAAACCTTTGGAAAATGCCATATAACATATATTGTGCCTTATATATTCACAGCACACATTAGCATATTAAAGATTCAAATAAAAAAATACTTAAACTTCCTATCATCTTCAGATATCCTATTCATATCTGTATAGAATTCTTTTTCTTTTTAATAGCACCAATTAACATCTCAAGAAACATCCTTAGGGAAATGCTGCTAAAAGAAGCTGAAGCAAACTGACCTCACGATCATCAAGCAACGAAAAAGGTGTATACTTGGGGAACAGGCCAATTATTTTTCTGGCTTTGACCCTCACCAGTAGTGTAATCTTGAGCAAGTCACTTGATGTCTCCACATATCAAATGAAATGATAACACATCTTCCTCAGATAGCCAGAGATAGAAGAGTCATTATGAAAATTCATGTAAGGGAAGAATAAAAGTTGCCAAATAAAAGTTAACGTATTACAGTGTGCATTCTAACTTTCACCAGAATAAATGTCAAGAAGCATTTCTTAAGAGTGAAAAGCCTTTTGATATTAGATGGCTGGGAGGAGGCTGGGGTATGTTCAGGACATAGCTATTAACGAAAGCATAGGGTAACTGTTGGAAATGAGTAGGCATTAAGACCGGGAAGGTGGAGAAAAGAAGGAAGATAAGTCAGTGCTGGCATGCTGAGGCCACCAACAGAAGTGGTGGGAAAAAACGAGTCGGAATGGCAGAGGGGCAAAGTGAGATAGATATATATATATATGTATATATATGTATTTATTTATTTATTTATTTATTTATTTATTTTGCTTGTTTTGAAGCTAACAAACCACCCAGTCGGCGATTTCATCTATCTGGTCTTAGAAAGGTGATCAGAGCTTTGAAATAAACTGGGGAACCTTTAGCACATCATTGTGACTCTTTTAAGAAATTGATCCTTTTTTTTCAGCTCTTTATCTTCTGTGTTCAACCTAGTGTCTGGTACACGGTAGAAGCATTTAAAATGTTTGGAAAATAAATGAACAAATTAATACTCTGCAAATCTAATAAAGTAAATTCTATGTCAAATGGCCAGAATAAGGTAAAATATCAAGGGAATAAATAAAATGATAGTTGAAACAATGGAGTTAGGAAGACCAACAATGAAAGGTGTGTAAAGAAAAAGAAGGCGACCAGGGTCTAAGACAGGAACTACAACCAGCGAAAACGGAGTCAAGAGAGGCTGACAGAGAAACCGGTGTTTTGTAACATAACAGGAAAGAAAGGAGAAAGTGGGTAGTCAGTGATATCAAATGCTCTCGGAGATCAAGTAGGATGAAAATTCACTTCTTTCACTCATGCTTTGGGAAGAGCATCAGGACAATAATCAAAATCCTGATGTCTGGGAGGTGGTGATACAGCCTGGGCAGAAGGAAAGTCCCCTCTATGTGCACACACGTTTAGAACATGAACATAAAACAAGCCCGCTAATAAGAGGAAAACAGAGACCTAACTCTTTTTGTTGTTTCTAATACAAGATAATTCTTTTTAAGCTTTAAACTATGGAAAATTTTGAACATGCAAAAGTAGAGAGAAAAGTGTAATGAACTCCCAGGGATCCAGCACTCAGCTTGAACCCCTATCAACTCTGTCAATTTTGTTTTGTCTACACCTCCACCCACTCTCCCCCACATATACTGAATTAGAGCAAGGCAAGCACCAGATACCATGTTATTCCAGTCATAGATATTTTTGTTTGAGACGGAAGGGTATAAGGGCCAGGCAGCAAAAAAAAAACAAAAAAGGCCTCCTTCTGGAGCAGATGAACACAACAAACAAGAACCCAACACCAAGGAGGAACCTCGCCCTTCCTCTCCCTGAGCATGTGGCTATAACCAGCAGAAAGCCACCAGAGTGAATGAGAAAACAGAGAAAAACCACTAGCTTTATTAAAGAAGAGAATAAAGTTGAATAAAGTTGAAATGCCTTTCTTCTTTTTTTAAGATTTTATTTATTTATTTGAAAGAGAGAGAATGTGAGCAGTGGGAGGAGCAGAGGGAGAAGGACAAGCAGACTCCGTGCTGAGTGCAGAGCCTGTCACAGGGCTCGATCCCACAACCTTGAGATCATGACCTGAGCCGAAATCAAGAGTCAGACACTTAACCGACTGAGCCACCCAGGTGCCCCAAAATGCCTTTCTTCTAAGTAGACTTACTAAAAAAAAAAAAAAAAAAAAAAAAAAAACTAAAAAAAAAAGGGCAATTTTAGAACATTTCTAATTTGAAACAAAATTGTATCTATGAAATTAAGGTGAACGGTCTTGAAGAAAAATAATCTGAAATCAGAAAAGTTTGGTACTTGAATTTAAAAACATTTAATGATGTGTACAGACAGATATAGAATGTGGATCAGATGATTCAATATTGTTAAGGTGTCAATTGACATTCTCCTGAATTTGCCCCGCCCCCTGCTTGTGCTCTCTTTCTTGCTTGCTCTCTCTCTCATATGAATAAATACAATCATTTAAAAAAATAAAAATTAAAAATAAAAATGAAAGGCTTTCAGATTGGATCAGAATACCAAATCTAAGTAAATGCCATTTCTATAAAATATCCTTAAAATAAATACAATGCTTAAACATTACAGGATGTGTAAAGAAAAACCAAGAAGGGAAAAAGAAAAAGGGAGAGGTAGCAAAACCAGCAGGAGATAAAATAGGATTTAACAACTATAAACACTATATAGGATTAAGAGGTCGTAAGTGATAAGGATTTTAAAATTTTGAATAATATAGTTAAAAGCTAATTTATACACTAGAGAAAACACATCATTTTGAAAAAACATGGCAATTTTACAAAAAATTCCAATGCATGGAAATTGTTCATATCACATTCTCTGATTACAGTCAGAAATAAACAAAATATTTAACAATAATAGAAAAACAGTCATTCATATAGATCTAAAATCACTCAGATAAATTTGGGGTTAAAATAGAGATTGCCACTATAATTAAATCTTGTTTAGAAAATGGATATAATGAAAAACCCTGAGTAGTGAAATTTACAAGATAATAAGATAAATGAGCAAAGAGGAGCCAATATATTTCTTAGTTTGTAAGAGGAATCTGCATTATATGACATTAAACATTAGAAACCATAATAATTAAATAAACTTTCTTTTAACTCTTTTACACTAAATACCTGATCAAACTCAGTCTGGCCTACTGACATTTTTCCTCCTTTTGATTTCCATCCTCAGCAGCAACACCGCACTCCCTTACTGGATACTTGATCCTCTATGTCAGAACTGATTCCCTCTAAAAGATTGGAGGAGTAAATCATGGAATGATGGCAAGGGAAAATGACAAGGTGGAAAGGGCCAAATCCGTATAGGCTATGTGAAAGTCCCCTGGTCATGGGGGTGACTTTCCAACCGCCTACTACTTAAAGTGTAGTTTACTCACGAGAAGCATCGACATCATCAGGAAACTTGTTAAAAATGCAAATTCATTGACCTCACCCAGACCTCTGATTGACTCTCTGGAGGTAGAGTTCAACAGGTGCTCAACAATCTCTCCAGATCATTCTTACACATGCTAAAGCTTGAGAACCACTGCTCTAACGTTTAGAACCTCCCTTTAGAATCCAGCTTTGTCTACCTAGCCAGGGTCGTTTTCCCTTAATGAGCCAATTTGCCCTTTAGATAAGCAACAGGTGTGTGAGGTTTGAGTGTTATGTGTAGGAAATGGGGAAGGGAGAGGTGGAGAGGACAAGGTGGAGGTCATAGGAGACGTGATTACATATTTTTCTTAAGGGATAACACTTTATACTTTCTATTTCATAAGAACGGAGAAGCTAAACAATCTTTTTAAACAAAATTTAAGCCCAGCATTGGCTGGATAACCAGGCAAAAAACAGAATCTTAGGAGACTATCTCCCAATTGCACCTAGTTTGATCTTCCTTTCCTTCTCATTCTGGCATCTAAAGATTACTACCATCAATGACATTGTATTGTGGCTTAAATATTTCTTCCACAGAGTGACAATTTTCTTGCATCAGATTCCCAAGTTCTCAGGAAGAGTAGAAAGCCATCCGTTACACTGGGGGTCCTCTATCCATATGCTATTTTGGACCATGGCTACCATGTGAACCCACCTGCCTAGAAAGCAGATCCTACTAAAATAGTCTCCTGTGTGTTTCGTGGCATATTACCACCTTAAAAAAAAATACCTATCTTAAGACTGCAAAAGAAGCATACATCTCTTTTAAATTTTGGAGAGAATATGAGCCATTTGGCACATGAGTATAGATCCTAACTAACACTTCCCTTCAAATGGGGAGGACCCACCCTTTCCAGGAATGAAGAGTAGTGGCTACTATCTGTGACTAAACAATCCATGTAGGATTCCTAATATTTTCACAAGGAGTAGCCAGGCTTTAGGAAATCTGACATTGCTAATGTGATGTAGTAATTTTGCTGGAGGCTTGGCATAATTATTTCAAACAGGTCACTAGAATTCATCTTTTGGGTGGAGTCCAGCAGAAACAAGCTAAGTGTTTACACTAACCAAAAAACAGTTTACCTGCTTTTCAGCATGTTATAAATACTTTCAAGAAACAGTGAGATTTTAGGAATGACTTTGAGACGATGCAGATAATTTTGTTCCCCTAAAAACCACTGCTCGCAATAGAGTTAGGAAGCCATGTATCTAATTTTTGAGCCAGTTATTTGTGTGCCGTGAGTCACCATAATTAAACCAAATTTAGATCCTTGTACTCTTACCTTTCGTAATTTTTTTTCCATTTGAGACTAATGACAATAAAAACTGTCTCGCTTGGTATGTCATTAGAGCACATGCTGTACAAGGTAAAAGCTAAGGATGAGGTTGATGAAGAATTGGGCGGAGCTTAGCAAAATTTTGGATTTCATGAGGAGAAATTTTATTACCAAAAAAAATTTTTTTCCAGGTGCTTTCCCTTGAGGTTCTAAGGTAGATTACTATTATATAAGAGCCATATCATTTTAATGGAAATGTTTTTTCAAAGACAGTTTATTTGCAAACTCTTACCTCATGAGTTTCCTGTTTTCACCTTTGCCTCTTTGTTAAGCTCGTGTCTGTGTACCACAAGCAAAACCAACCAGAACTGAAAAACCTGGTAACTTAACTCATTGTGGTTCGCCTGTGTGGCCACACCTCACGATAGGAGCCTGGAAATGCCCGTCTTGCTCGTCCCAGTCAAAAACGATCCACACCTCACAAACCGATCCTTCTCAAGTTCCCATCTCGTCCCTCTCTCCCTGTGCACCTCGTATTTTCCTCTAAGGACATGAATTTGCCTCTCCTTCTCTAGAAAGACCTGTCCTGAATCTGAGGCTTTGAAATCATAATTAAGAGGAAGGGTCTGGAACGTGGCGCGCTCTCGGAGACGCGCGTCCCGCTCCACCCCTGCACTGTCCATCCGTCTGAGGTGGCTGAGCCGCCAAGCTCCCCGGCCCTCACTTTCCTCACCGGCAGGAGGAGGGGCCTGGCCTGGCTCACGGCCAACATTCTGTGACTCTGGTTCTTCAGTTATTCCCTTTCACACTGTCCCCAGCCGGCCTCCTCAATAAGCACTTCACAGTTCGCAACTCTCCTTCGTACTTTTACAGCTTAAAAAGCCTTTCACGCGCCAGATCTCGTTCGATCTTTCTAGCCGCTCTGGGGAATAGGCAAAGCGGTTTGTATTACCTTCATTTTAGGCGCTGAGGAAACATGCCAACAGACGAGTTACGACACGCTCAGTGGCTCACGGACTCTAAAGCATGAAACCAGGACAGAAGCCACGCTCTTAGTTCCCAGCCCCCTATCCCACGTAATTTCGTAGCTACGTAGTTACGTATCTACGACTCGTGGCGTGTCAGTACGTACCACCTTAAAGGCTGGGTCCTTCTACTGTAATTCCCAATAGTTGAAAATGTCAACTCCAATTTATTCGTTTTTTGTTTCTGAAATCTCTTCCCTCATCTGAAGCTCAGAAAATTTAAAAGTAATTCAAGGGATAGATTCAAAAACTAATCAATGTAAATGGGTCGAACAAGGATTGTTACAGTAATGGGAATAGACAGGGGCAAGACTAGAGTAAAGCAAGTGAGGCCTTTGTTTTAGGCACAAAATGTAAGAGGATATAAAAAAATCAATAATCCAGATTAATATTATAATGCGATTATTTTAAAAATCAGGATTAATGCAAAAAATGCATCACAAACAAAATATCAACATCATAAAGTTGGAATCAGCAGAGAAAAGGGGATAAAAAGTTACTCGAAGTCAAACACGCTCCTAACTAAATCAGTAGTTTTGAGTCTCATAGGCTGAACATACCTATTCCCTAGGATAGCATCTTATACCAAGGAGATGCACAATAAATATTTATTGATCTGAAAGAAATTTGTATTTAATTGAGAATATTTATAAAATAAAATGTTAACAAGCTATAGGGATAATTTGAAATTGCTGGGATAGACAGAATCGAGAGGCAGTGTTGAGAGGGCCATAGCAGGTATTCACAGTATTAATAGTGATGTTTACTATTGATTATGTTTCAGCGAATGTTGACTTTATTTCCGTAGCTTTCTAGAAATGTGATACCGGGGCGCCTGGGTGGCACAGCAGTTAAGCGTCTGCCTTCGGCTCAGGGCGTGATCCCGGCATTAGGGGATCGAGCCCCACATCAGGCTCTTCCAGTATGAGCCTGCTTCTTCCTCTCCCACTCCCCCTGCTTGTGTTCCCTCTCTTGCTGGCTGTCTCTATCTCTGTCGAATAAATAAATAAAATCTTTAAATAAATAAATAAATAAATAAATAAATAAATAAATAAATAAAAATGTCATACCTATCTTTTTTTAGTTCATGGATGTAGTCCAATTTATCAGTTTAGCCCTGAGGTCAATATATATTAATGACTTTAACCACTGCTAGACAAAACACAGCAGCCATTTTTAAACACCTGCTTTTGCCAAACCCTAAGGCCTGACACATCTATTCAAAGACAAATAAGATATTGCTCAGCCCTCAAAGAACTCACCATTTGATAGGAGGCTTATAATTGGGTGGGATCTTTATCTCCCATTGGCCTGTTTTCTCCCTGCCTTATTGTGCCCTATACACAGGCCTGGACGTTTGGTGGTCCTGCTCTCAACTGTTAGAGCTGCCAGCAACGGGGTGCAGCTCAATGGATTCCTGTTTCCAGTGTGGTGGGAATGTCAGCTATGGAATGGGCACCTAAAGTTAGAGCTCTGAAAGCTTTTTCCTAGATAAATACTGTTGATTTACTTGATGGTTAAGTTTCAAGTACAACTTTTTATTCCAGATCAACTTTAAATTTAGTAGTCCCTGTGGGTAAGCCTGAGGTTTAATACCTACATATCACACTTTCAGCTTGAGTGTCAAACAAATGAATGATCAACAAATTTTTGAAACACTACTCAACAATAACTGGGAAACTACTGATACAGATGTTTGGTGCATTGTGTAATATCACCATGCCCAGAGAACATTCCCATAGTACCAACTTAAACTAGTAGCAATGAATCCAAACTTGCTTAGCAAGGCAAACTCTGTCATCATCCTTTATGGATAATAAACACCTGGTTAGTTACTATTGCATAAATTAATAATTACAAAATGATCTGGATCAACTTGGTCTCCACTAGCTCTTATTTTTAAATTTTCCTTACCGTTCATGAGCATTTATTGTGTATACTCTTCTAGTGATATGCTAGCACTTGGTCATTTTCCACAACTACATACTAAAGGAATGGATTAAAATATAGTGCATTCTTGGGGCACCTGGGTGACTTAGTCGTTAAGCGTCTGCCTTTGGCTCAGCTCATGATCCCACGGTCCTGGGATTGAGCCGCAAATCAGGCTCCCTGCTCGACGGGAAGCCTGCTTCTTCCTCTCCCACTCCCCCTGCTGTGTTCCCTCTCTTGCTGTGTATCTCTCTGTCAAATAAATAAAAACTTTAAATATATATATATATAGCACATTCTTCAGCACCATATCAACAATCCATATTTCTGCAACATGAACTCCAGAAATTTGTAACTAACAGTAAAAATCCGCTATACTGGTTTTAAAGGTTCTTTTAAAAATTGTACCACGTTCTTACATTAAACCATAATCTTATATCCAGTTGATATGAAACAAGCTGACAAATTACCTACTTTTTTGAGCTGATTTACTTCACCTCTTTCACATGTAGTAATGGCCTCTAATCATTAAAGGTGACAGTACAGACTAGGGAAGAGGATTCTGAGATTCTGGCTGGCAAAAGAGCTTGGTCAAATTTTCCTAGTTTGTACTCTATTTTTTTTAATACATAGCCAAAAATGAGGTGATTTTTAAATTAAATATCTTCCCAGATTCATGTTTCCATTAACATGTTTCAGTCAATGAATTCTTCAATTAATTTATAGAAAAGTAGCATGTTTCGTTAACGTTGCGTCAACAGATTCCATTACACTATCTGTCACATGTGAGACTGCATTGGCTGTTATAAATGTTAAATGCAAATCTATTCATGTCTAGGCACGAAAATATTATTCTAAAAAGCTCTTCACAAATTAGAAATAAGCTTTTCTGAGATGGTTAAAACTTTCATCTTTGTCCAGACCTCCCTCTATCTTAGCACCTTTTATAATATAATTGTTTCTTCGCCCATCTTCTCCACAAGTCAGTGGCTTCTTTATAAGCATGGGATGTATATATCTCCCTCAGTCTAGCACAATAATTGGTACATAAAATTTGTTTAAAAAAAAGAACGAATTTGTTAAGTATTTGTGAAATGAATATATTCAACAATGTGAGCGTATAAAGTAATATTACCATAGAAATGGTAGGCAAAGCTCTCTTTATATTGCAGGTTCTGACATAAGCACACTACTTCTTGACAAGGAAATGTTTCCAGAATTACACTGTTGCCCCTCCCCCAAATGTTTATATAAGCTATGGTTATAATTAGGAAATCTCTGACTTAAATCTGAATATGAAAAGGTAAAGGTTGCATAAATTGTTGCAATTTTAACCTTTAAACAACCTCTACAACCTTTTTAAGTTGTAATTTTAATCATCCCTGAAGATGTTTAAAATTAAGTCTTTGAAAGATAGTTAATTTCAGGTGGTAATATAATTCTATAGCCATGTCTAGGTATGGTAAGAAGCACTTACACCATAATTTTATTTATATATATATATATATATATATATATATATATATATATGTGTGTGTGTGTGTGTGTGTGTGTGTGTGTATATAATGACACTTTCAGATTAAAATTTTATATATAAATGAAACTTTCAAAGATTAAAACAATATATTAATGTATGCTATTTAACAAATCTATGAGAAAAATCTTAAATGACATACATATCTGCTTTACTTTTTTTACTCTTCTCCATGTTACTATTGTCCCTTTCCCCTTACTAGAGAATAGTTAACATTGTACAACCACAATGGTAAGAAGTCCCATTAAGTCATGGTGATCCACTTTCTATAATTCTATGAATAGGAAGATCAAAACCTTCCTCCAGTTGCATATGATATGCTGTTCAGTCGTCCTTGAGGCTACTGCCTAAAACAGGCTCCCAGTGTATAGAGGGTATGCTGAGGCCAATCCCTTTCCTGAACTGAGCTGGCCACATGGCTCTGTGAACTTTACAGCAGGTGAGCACTGCTCCCCAAGTTGATTTATGTTGATATTTATTTATATTTATCCCAAACATAGTTATATTGATAAATACGAATCAAAATGAAACAAGTTATAAGTCAAAATAATTATTATGTAGATTTACAATTATATGACGGTAATAATAAGGATTACTATTATAGCAATAATATTATGGAAACCCTATGATAATATTGACTATTTGTTAAGCATTCAATATGTGCCAAGCCCTAGGCTAAATGCTTTTCAAACAACATCTCATTGAATCCTCATCAAAACAATGGCCACTCAGTTATGATAGAGAAATGGGAAAACTGACATGAAGTTTTAATACGAAGATGAAATATGAGGTGAACTCAGTTTCTCATTGGGAAAAAGAATTCCTCCATCCCCTTTCTTTATCCAGTCTCTAGCACACTGATGGTATAAAAAAAATGATGATTCAATCAACAATATCTACATAAAACTCAATGAATAAATGAGGAACATAAGTGATTAAATGTCTGTGACTGATTATTCAGAGAAACAAGTGGTATTGCTTAATAATCATCTATGGTTGTTATGACTATTTATAAAGTCACAGTTTGTCTCTACTAAGCAAAAATGACACAATTTTGGAATATATTTGCTTCAGCTTGTGTCCCTTTAAGAATGATAAATTACTTAATCCAAAACAATAGAACTTATCAAGACAGCAAGAAGACGAGTCACAGACTGAGAGAAAATATTTGCAAAAGACACATCTGATAAAGAACTGCTGTCCAAAATACACAAAGCACTCTTAAAACTCCACAATAGGAAAATAAACAGCCCGATTTCTTAAATGGACAAAAGACCTGAGCAGTCACCTCACCAAAGAAAATGTACACATAGCAAATAAGGATATCAGAAGGTGCTCCACGGCATATGTCATTAGGGAATTACAAATTAAAACAACAATGAAATACCACTACACACCTATCTGCCTGGCCTGGCGACACCAAGTGCCGGCAAGGATGGGGAGCAACAGCTGCTGTGGGAGTGCAAACTAGTGCAGCCTCTTTGGAAGACAGTTTGGTGTTTTCTTACAAAAGCCAAAATATTCCTACCACACGATCCAGCAGTTTACTCCTGGGTATTTACCAAGGACTTGGAAACTTATGTCCACACAAAACCCTACATATGGATGTTATAGGAGCCTTATTCATAATTACACTGTAGGAGCGTTCAAACTGTAGGAGACTTATAGATGTATACGGGGAAGGGCATGGTATTAGTAATGTTTCTTAATCCAGGGATCCATGGCAGGCCCCTCTGGATTTAAAATCATTAATTTCTATTATTGTCACAGTGCCCAACCATGAGCCCTTAATCCGATTATCTCTCTTGCTAGTCTAACGATAGTTACTGTAGCACTGTCTTAGCATAAGTGCAAATTAATTCCTAATATAAAACAATAAGAGCTAATATAGAAATTCCTTAAGTTTCTAACACTACTAAATAGACTTCAAAGTGCTTCAGTACTTGATTAATAAATCATGCTATTTCCTTTAGTGGTTTTCTTTGCCTGAATTCAAATTATAGTTATACTAATCCACTATCAACAATGTCAGGACAGCAGAGGTACAATTAATACCCCAATAACTCTTTAATTGGAAGGTCTCCCTCTACACTAGAGATTTTATTATTTACATCTCATTATAAATATTTTTCTAGGGGGCCCCAAATCCAGAGCATCACCATAACTGGTTTGTAATAAATCATAATACACTAGCTATGCTATGCACATAACAGTGCACAGAATCCTTTACTAAGCAGTTAATATACACAGTGTATTATATTATCTTAAAAAGGTTTAATACAATCAATTCATAAGAAAGGCTCTACAATTTTCTAAATATAGCAAAGCCAGAGAAGTAGGTTTTAAGCTATAAATGGAAAACAAGAAGAAAATCATAAATTGTCTCAAATAAGTGATGACTAGCTTGTTTCTTTGAGGGGAAAAATAACCTTTTTTGGAGGTGAATATAAAAACAGATTGTGGATCACTTCCAATTAGAAGAAAACCTAGGGTAGTAGTCTTTTTCTTTTTACAACTGTGGAAAGAATAACAGGCCTGAAAACTAATTCTCCCTATTACTGGCACAAAATAAATTAAGACACAAAAATAAAACAATTCTACCAGATCTGAGAATGAATGAACTTTCAAGGAGATGCCAAGAAAAATGCAAAGAATTCACATGAAGCAATTTCTATGAGCAACACACTGTACTAAATACTTTATATATTTTTTCTATTTAATTCTTATATATTAACTATCTGAGTTAGATATTGTTATCTCCACTTTGCAGATGAAAAAACAGATCCAGAAAGATTAAAGAACTTGTTCAAGTTTGTATCAGTGACAAAACTTGGATTTGAAATCCCCATTTGCTGTAAGAATGTCTTTCAAGAACGTTTTCTTCTTCAGAGGAAAAAATATTGATATTCAACTTAAATTCTGCACTTGGCCGAATTATTAAGCACACGAACAGACAATTTGAGTGATGTAAGCACTCAGAAAATATACCATCCACATAGTTTGTCTTAGCAAAGGATATAATCCAGAAAAATTAAAGAATAAACCAAGGAAGGGAAGATACTGACCCTAGAAGCAGCCGTTTCAACCCCTGTGAACCATGAAGGGAATTACTTAATGACAGCTGTATGAAAGGCCTAGGGAGGACACATTCTGCAAACCTCAAGGTGTGAGATACCTAGGGACAAAGGAGATTTCGTAGATTTTATAGTATCCTTGAGACACTGGAAAACAAAGAGGAAATTCAAGAAAACAGAAAGGTAATCCAAAAGTCTAAGAAAAACACAAAGCTATATGAGAAAGGAAATGTGATCAGGACACAGAACAAGATCACTCAATTTACATATCTAAATCATGCAAATGGATTTTATTGACTTTTCAACTTTTAGAATAATCTTGAAGACAAAACATAGGAGACTTAACTATGAGAACAGAACAGAATGTAAATACTATCACCATTGACAATAGAAGCTAAAAAATACAGACACTGAATACAAATTGGGGAGGAGTGGAGAGAAAGGAAATAGAGGGGCATTTATACTCACATCTTAGAAAATGTGAGATCACAGACAGTTTCCATAGCTCATGTAAAGAGAAGTAGGGGTGCAAGTATATCATTTAGACTTAAACAAGGGGGGTGTGGTGTAAGGAAGCTGAATCCTCATCTATGACAGTGGAACCGGACATGAAATCCCCTCTAGTTGGCAAATCTAGGAAAGACATATTTATTATTTAGAAATATAAATATTAGACCACCATAAGATAGGAGATCTTTAGAAACACAAATAAGGGGCACCTGGGTGGCTCAGTTGGTTGAGCCACCAACTCTTGGTTTCGGCGCAGGACATGATCGCAGGATTGTGGGTGGGATAGAGCCCCAGGTCAGGCTCTGGGCTTAGCGGGAGTCTGCTCAAGACTCTCTCTGCCCCTCCCCCGCTCACACACGTTTTCTTTCTCTCTCTCTCTAAAATAGATAAATAAGTCTTGAAAAAAAAAAAAAGAAACAAACATAAAAGACCACCAGAAGAATCAAACAGAAAAGTCAAAAAGCTTTGCTTCTGGGTAACAGAACTCAGGATGGAGAGGAATGAAATAAGGGACTGTTGATTTAAAATTATAAGATTCTGTATACTTTTTAATTGTTATATATGTACATTAATATCTTAGAAATTTTTAAGTATTCAATCCTATCAGATGACTACTTGTGACAAGCAATGAATGAGAGTTATACAAATTCTCTAAGCAGTTTGTTCACTATCACACCACCTGTAATGACTCTTAAAAAAGTAATACAGACTACACAATGAATTTATAAACAACTACACATACTAAAAATTATACTACAAGCAGAGTGAGAGTAATCTTTTTTTTTCTTAAAGGAAGGCTTCTTAAGAGTCCGGTCAGATATAGAAGAAGCATTTGTCGCTAGAACCACATTCCCTCAATCTCTCTCCCATTTTGGTTCCAGAATGAATCATCGAACCTTGCATCAGAAACCAGGGATGTACTGTATGGTGACTAACATAATGTAATAAAAAAAACATTAAAAAAAAAAAAAAAGAAGGGACAGTTCCATGAAACAGGCAATGTCCCACTTCAAGCTCATTTTTGCTGCTTTTCTTTGTTTTCTGCCTCGGGGCTGCTTATGCTGAGAACAGACATATTCCAGAAGTCAGGGGGAGTGTGCAGGTATGGAGAAAACTCTCCAGTGTAATCAATGAGAGAAAGAAATGTATGTACAGCTAGATGTCTCAGTCTTCCATCCTCCAGATACAAAATTCTAAGATTTCTTTATGGTTTGTCAGAGAGTTCCCAGCAGAACTGTATTCCAGTTACCCACCGTGCCAAAACCTAATATATACCCTTTATTGGCTTTTCCTCTGTGCCTATTTTACTTTCTTTACATGCTCCCTCCAGCTTCCTGGAATCAACTCTCAAATTATCTGTATCTAAGACCTTGTCTTAGGCCCTCTAGGAAACACCCCCCCCCCAAAAAAAAGACACCAGAGGTCTAGGAATCAAGGCTGTGCTGAGACATGTGGACTCCGAAGGTAGGCCAATTATTTGGCACTCCCTCAAATACAGAAAAGCATTTCAGTACTTTTTTAGCAGCATGCCTGGGCACAGCAAGGGAAAAAGGCATGTCAAAGATGAGAATGACCATTTTAGAATGCTAGAGCCATATATAATTGTATTGCTGCTGCATCCTTAGAGTAGTTAATATCCTACTGTACTTAAAATTTAAGTACTTGTGAAATTTCTCAATATTCATTTGGACTGTTCAGGGTTCTGTGCTGGAAACAGAAACTCGTGGTTTTAAGCAGAAAGTGTTTTAATAGAGGAAATTGTGTGCTTACATAATGGCTTAAGTCTGGAAGAAGAGAAGCCCAGAGGCCACCACTATATTCTGTAATGCAAGGGACCACTCCTGTAACTGGGATTCTGGGATTCAGGGTCAGGAAACTGCTTCTGCCATTGCTACCACCGCGGATGGCATTTCGCGAAGCTGATGATGAACAACGGAACATGGGATCCAGCTGTTACCAATGTTAAATTCCTCTGAACAGCTTGGGCTACTTTCTCCTTCCAAAAAACACAGTCACTCAAGTGCATTTCATCGGCACTTCAGGGAAGTCTGGAAATGTGGCTTTTAGCACTCCAGCCCTCACTGGGAGGGCTGAGGGGAACATAAGGGGGTAAAATGGATGCCGTATGTCAACACGCAATATTGGGCACAGTTCACCGTGTGGTTACCCAGCATCCATAATCTCTGCCCATGTTTAACTTCCAAACACCAGAACAAAACCAACACGTTCTCAATCTTGTCGAATACAAGTAGCCTGCATATAAACAAAAACGTGCTCACTCTCTCCCAAGAGAGAAGATCCAAAGTCTATTCATTGTACTCAACAATGTAATTAATATTATTCATTCCTCTTCTTGGTCAGTTATAATCCCACCTTGATATACTTTATAATAAAGAATGAATTATAAATTTTACCACCATTAATATGCAAGTGGGAAGGGAAAGAGAGAGCAGGAAATTTTTGGTTAAGATATACAAATAGATACATAAAGCAAGAAAAAAATATGCAAAGCTATCTCAGATCTCATTCCTCTGAGAACTGGTCAGGAAGCTATAAACAGTATGGTTAATTTAATTTTTCCACTGCTCCTTCTGACTGTGTTTTGCCTCAGTCATAACTTAAGTTGTACAGGTTCTTTGCATGGTAAGATAACCTGACCTTTTATTGCTGGAAGGTTGGACCACTTGATAGTCCTGCCCCATGGGATGGCTAAAGGCATCCATTAAATTTTGTTACTGGCCATATGAGTACTTGGATCCAACAAAGAGAGTTTGGGTTACAGAAATATTCCTCTTTTCCTCCCTTTTGCAACAGCAATTAACCCAGCCGGTGCTGTGTTCCCTTCTTTGCCTGTTTGCTCAATGGTATAAGAATCCCTAAATTCCAGGCGGCAGTTTCAACTTCAAGTTCAGTGAAATAATAACTGTATCCCTCAGTAAAGACCTTCCTTCTATGGAAACTCAGCTCTCTAAACCAACACAGCACAAAGTTGCAAAGGTAAAAAAAAAAATGTTAATGGTGCATGTAGGCGTAATAGTGAAATGATCCACTTTCAAATCTATCCCTTGGTTCCCAAACCCAAGTATTCTGGCTAAGGAGAAAATAGCACCATACATTTGTGACTGGTTCAGAGCATATATTGCATCGGGTAAGAAAGCACTCCAGCTTCTCTGACTATTGCCTTCATGCTACAGTCATAATAGTCTTCAATAGAACCCTTTACTGTTTTAAAGGTCACATGCTTCAGGGAAATAAAATATGAGTATATAGTATGTTGGAGATAATGGCCAGCAGCTCACAAACACAGCTCCTCCTAGAAACACATTTAGATTACATTTCTCTGTGTCCCTTGCTCTTAAGTGCTACGTGAGTTCTTGCCAACAGAGTGTGAGTTGTATTTGATGACTGTCACCTCCAAACTAGTTTCGATTACAGGCCACTCCTTCCATAAAATCTTCTGAGCAATCTCTGTCTAATCCCATCTCTGTTACTGAATGCAGAAGGCCAGTTGAAGGAAGGAGACTTGGGATCCCTGAATGACTACACAGAGCAGAGCCTTCCACCTCTACTGTCTTGCTCTGATGATTTCTACCGGCTTGTGGAGTGCATGTGAAATAGAATTTTTTAAGTTATTGATGTATCTTATTTATTTATTATCCTTTCATTTGGGTTTGTTTGTTTCTGTAGTTGCCTATCCTGAATAATAAATGGAAATATAATTAAAATCCCATAGGTGTAAGCCCATTGCCCCCCAGTTCTCCTATTATATAATGATTTTCCAGATCAGAAGCAATGCTTTATGGCATACCATTGTGTTGAATAAAGCACTCAATAAGTCCACACTTGGATGGTGTTTCCTGGAAAATACAGTTGAGAGTGTTACTCTAGTAAGAATTAACTGATGCCCTCTCCATAATGGGAGCCAAGTGGATGGCTACCCCAACCATGGTTCCATAGCACAAGGTCTGTGCTGGTGTCTGCTGTTGGCAGGTTGGGCACTCAGCAGTAGTCCTAGCCACATCATCTTTTTGGGAAGTCCACATTGTTGGAGCGCCCATCTAACCTCCCTCCCTGTATATATTAGTTTCGGTGGCTGCTGTAACAAGTTACCACACTACTGTTCGCTTAAGCAACAGAAATTTATTTTCTCACAGTTCTAGAGGACAGAAGTCTGAAATCAGGTGTCAGCAGGGCCATATTTCTTCTGGAGGCTCTAGAGAAGCATTTGTTCCTTGTCTCTTCCAGTTCCTAGTAGCTGCCAACATTCTTTTTTTTTTTAAAAGATGTTATTTATTTATTCGACAGAGATACAGACAGCCAGCGAGAGAGGAAATACAAGCAGGGGGAGTGGGAGAGGAAGAAGCAGGCTCATAGCGGAGGAGCCTGATGTGGGGCTCGATCCCATAACGCCGGGATCATACCCTGAGCCAAAGGCAGACGCTCAACCGCTGTGCCACCCAGGCGCCCCAGCTGCCAACATTCTTGACCTATATCACTCCAAACTCTGCCTCCATCTTCACATCACCCTCTCCATTTTGTATGCATCACATCTCTCTATTATAAGAACACTTATAATGCATGTAGGGCCCACCTAGGTAATCTAGGGTTATTGTCTCACCTCAAGATCTTCAACATAATCGCATCTATAAAGACCTCCTTTTTTTTCCCCCCCAAATAGGGTAACCGTTATAGGTTTTAGGGATAGGCCTTGATACCTTTGGGCCCACCATTCAGCCCATTACATTCCTTCTTGCCTATTTGGTTCATGAACCCATTGAGCAAACATGGGGTGGCTAGGAAAAATATCCATAGACTCGGTCTCTCTGTCCCTCGTTTGTGGAGAACCTCTTCTGTAGTGGGTGCCTTTGGTAAGCATTTACATGGGACACAAATAATGTCACACTCAGAGCTTCTCAGAACTTCTTATCACCAATCCTCAATTTTATCTCTTCTAAGTCCTTGAACATCTGGCCAAACCATTGTCAACGATCCAAAAGCCAATGTATCTCTACAACTCTGGTAATTCTTCCTTCTGGAAAGGTGAGCAACCATATGTACTGCTCAAAGTCCTATCATTGGGAGCATTTTCCTTCCACATATCTTTCAGGGCCACGCCTAGCTAAAGCTGTAATGCCACCACTGTCCATTTCCGGCGTTTGTATATTATGTGGAATAGTTTGTAAACCAGGATCAATTATTTTCTTTTCCAGTTTCTCAGTCAGGGTTCCAGCATAAATTAAAATTTATCCTATATGGTTTAAACGAAGAGCCCTCAATGAAGAATTACTTATAGAGGTATAGGCAAGGTTAAAGGATCAAACAAAGGATGGTAACGTAGCCAGATGCCAGCAAGAGTGTGATGTTATTATCGTTCCTAGAACTGAAGAAACAAGAGAAGAAACAGTGATCCTGGAGCTCAGTGAGAATTAAAACTATGGTAGGGGCTATGTTTGTAGAGGGAAATAGCTAGAGTCAGAGATACAACACTGATGTAGGAGAGAGCATAGAAGAGATGTCCTACCTACTCTATCCATCTGCCTGTTGATCTTCTACTGATTGCACCCAACTGGAAACCAGATGGCAAGGAAGACAAGGTGATGCCGTGTCCATATGGGTCACTGTCCTAGGACACAAAACAAGGGCAAAATGAATCAAAGGTGTGCCAACACAATCAGCCAACATTTCATAGCAACTTTCAAGAGGTCAAACATGTGGGTTTAGGGAGAAGTGACAAAGCATCAGGAGTGATGCAATGGTACTGAGGCACTGCTCGTGCCATTTGCCCGTGCCTTCGTAACCTTCCACTTGATGGTAGAGTGCTGCTGTGTGTGCCCTAGTTTATTACATGGTGGATCAGAAACACCCAGTCCAGGGGCACCTGGGTGGCACAGCGGTTAAGCGTCTGCCTTTGGCTCAGGGCGTGATCCCGGCGTTCTGGGATCGAGCCCCACATCAGGCTCTTCCTGGGAGCCTGCTTCTTCCTCTCCCACTCCCCCTGCTTATGTTCCCTCTCTCGCTGGCTGTCTCTATCTCTGTCGAATAAATAAATAAAATCTTTAAAAAAAAAAAAAAAAAAAGAAACACCCAGTCCATGACATGCAGCTTAGCCGACATGATCATTTGATATTCTGCGGTCAGAAACACAAATATCTACCATAGTCCAGAAGCAACCCAGGATCTGTTTCTTAAAAGAATAGTTATCTGGAGAATAGGTCATGGCTTTGCTCTGTAATTCTAAATCAAGACTCACCAGAGGCCCCTAGAAGATTGCTTTCTGCCAGACACTTCAAGCACCATTTGATCCACTGGATCTTAAGACTCACATGCAGGATAACTTGCACTGCAGTCCGCAGTGGTAACAAAGCCTTCTCTTAGTCTGGCCCTATTCAGAGCTGGCAGCCTCATGGGTTACTTGATAAGTGAGTCGCAGCAGTACCCTGAAATGTATATATGTTGTTTCAAAAGTCCAATGAGATTTACTAGTCTAAGAAATTCACCTCTTTAAGAGTGATGGGTGTAGCAATCATCTTTCACTGAGGAAGAAAAGTCTCAATCTGCTACAGATCACAGGACTACCAAAAACTTTATTGATGTCGCGGCCCTTGAATTTATATTTTCCCCTCCCATCCTCTGGCATACATGTTTCTGACCAAGGAATCTATGGTACTTGCTACCTCCTACTCACCAAATGCAATCCGCATGATGGACCAAAGCCGTGTCTTACCCCATGATGAGACAAACAAGGTTCCTAGATTACTAAAGAACACTGAATAACTGATACTGTCTTGAGGCAAGATGATGAAGGAATACAGGTGAAAGAAGCTTCTTCTGGAATCTCTTAATTGGAAAGGAGAAGAAAACATTTAACAGATTGATCACTGAATATCAGATGGCAAAATCACGTTGATTTTTTCAGTTAATTGAACTTGGAATTACGTGATTAAGTTAACGATAATCCACTGTTATTCTCCAAGACTCCAATTTCTGCTCAAGACAAACAGAAGAGTTAATGCGTGAATGATAAATAATCATCTATTTCAGTCCTAGGAGCAACATAATAAATTAGCCAGCATCAGAGATACTCGTGTACTAAGCCATTCTAATAACCACTCTGACTCTGCTGGCCATTACTGTAACCATATGCACTTTGTCTCTGGCATTTAAGTACTGCCATTTGGCCTCTAGTCATCTGTAATACCATCATTTCTACTGACATCAGGGAGCCCATTTTAGAGACAGCATCCTCCCTCCCTCATCATCCTGAAGGGGATCAGAATGTGTCGCCCTCAAATATGCTGCTTTGACATAAAAATTATTTTGAGCTGAAGGCAATTGAGAAAAAGCAGACACAGGTAGAGCTCTTTGCCCTCCCTCTACCTGCCCAGCAGCAGGCCATAAATTTGTAAAGCTGTCTCCCTCTCCTGTATCAAGGAGAACAAGCCTTATCGCTGGAAACAGTGACGGCACTGAGCGGAGTCTGCACAAACAAAGCTTATGAAATAACCCTTATCTACCATGAGCTCCCCCTATGTTTCCTAGTCACTTTTCCACAATTTATCAGACTCCCTCTCCTTGACTAGTCACTTCTTCACAATGGATTGCCTTTTGTTACAATGGCATATAAGTCCGTATGGCTAACCACTTCGAGTTTTTCACTTCTTTTCCATGAAGCCCCCATGCACATAAAATTAAAAATATTAGTATCAACAAAAGTTATAAAATTTTTCTCCTATTAATTTGTCTTTTGTCAGTTTGATTCACAAGTCTCAGTCACTAACCTAAGAAGGTGGGGGAAGAGTTTTGCGCCCAATAGTCGCCAGCCTACAGAAGACAGCCACCACAGAACTTTTCAAGCACCTATCACCAATGTACACTTGCCTATGTATTTCTTAAACACAGCGAGGGTCAAGTGGGCTGCACATGATAAATCGTCTCCAACATTCCTTACTCCGTAAGCTTTGCATTATTCCAATGAATTTCTAACATATATCTCACTTCAATGTAGGCCAAAAGGATTTCAAGTTTCAGTTAAACAACTGCCAAGTCATTAAAGCTACTTCTCACTGTTGAGCTATATCCTCAAATTAAGAATTTCTGGTAAAGACAGCTCTATATTAACAATTGCAGTCCAATCTAAAGGTATGCTTCTTTCTTCTTTGCTTAGCACTCTTAGAATCTATTCCTACACATTTCTGCAGTGAAAACTAGCCAAATCCTATCATTCTAAGCCATCTCTTCCCAAGGTAGATTTTCATACTTGTCTCCCTGAGGCATGCTGTGTTCTAATTGTCTTTACAGATCTGGTGGCACTGAAAGAGTAGAAGGCGGGCATAAGGAAGATCAGTATCCATTTGGAAAGTAACTACTTTGGTCAAAGCCATTACAGGATCTCAAGCAATAAAGAACTGAGGTGATCAGACAAGGGAGGAGGGGCTGCTTTTCTTGGTCAGGGATATTTTAATGGGATTTAGAGATTCAGGTTCTCAGATTCATCTCAATCTACCTAAGTGTCCGCATTCCAATTCTTCAGGTCCCCCCCACCCCCGCCACCTTCCCAATTAGTGCCGCAACTTTCACACAGTTATTGAGGCTGTGAGAATTCTGCAACTCGCTCTGGATCATCACCCTTTGGATCTCATCTTAAGATGTTTCAGGCCTGTACCTACAAGTATAACAGGGCCTTGTAGGGCAGCAAGGATTTAAGACCCAAGCTAATTTTTTTTTCTGTAAGCTCTGCAGGGCAATCAGAAGCAACTATCTCACTCAAATCTCTATATTCCTCATTTCCATCACAATACTACAATGCAGCAGTCACTTGCTTGGCCAAAGGCTTTGTTTGCAATAATGATTTTTTTTTTAAGATTTTATTTCCAGAGAGAGAGAGAGAGAGCACAAGCAGGGAGGAGCAGAAGACAGAGGGAGAAGCAGTCTCCCCATAGAGCAGGGAGCCCGATGTGGGACCCAATCCCAGGATGCTGGGATCATGACCTGAGCCGAAAGCAGACACTTAACTGACTGAGCCACGCGGGAGCCCCTGCAATAATGATTTCATTCTATAAGGCCATAGGTGAAAATTCAACTATTTGCTACATGAAAAACAGTATCCCACTTCCCAGTGGTCATTAATTTATCACTGCCTGTAAACTCAACTAGGTCAGTAACCAACTTCATGTTAACGTTGGCAGTCTATTTCCTGATCAAATTTTGGCACTGCCTACTTAATTAGATAAGGTTCACTGCATGACAGATACCACTCGGGCATTTCAAGCAGAGAGTGCTTTAATTCAAAGGATTAGATTATTGGTAACTTGGAGGAATGAGTCAGAAGGCCACCCCTGGTCTCTGACTTTGAATTAGTATGACCACATCTGCCATGACCGCTGTCACCATTACCACCGCCTGCGTATTACAAAAGTGGTGTCAAGATAGTGGATCACGTAACTCAGCTGCTACCAGCACTGATGTCTGTAAGGAGCCCATTTATATAACTGCTTTACTCCAGGAGCATGGCATCCACCTCCCTTGCGCCTTCCAAAAATTTCACTAGTGCCTCATATTGACAAAAGCTAAATTTGTGAGGGAATCTGAGAAATGTAATTTTTAGTTCTTTAGACTCTGAACACTGGAGGAAGGAAGAAGGGAGACACATTGAGGGGACAGAGGTGGATTCATGGAACCAGTAAACATCCAGCACACTCATCTAAAGACGTGCTGGCTTTCTGAAGTAGTTAATGTTTAGGGTAGACGTTAGTATGGAAACTCCAAATCTCAACTCTAATTATAAATTAGAAATGTGTTTCCCAAATTCATCTGTCTGTTCTTTTTGCCTCACAGGCTCCCATACTCCTTTTCTTTCTGGAAAAAAGACCAGACCCCAACAGTAATAACTCAGCGTGAGGAATATGCTTAAATGTTGGCGAATGAATACAGCTTTTAAGAGCAGCTCTTTGTTCTTTTGTGACCAAATCATTTTAATTAAATTTGCACTATGAGGACTGAACTAAAAAAATATTTAAAATCCAACTGTATGTGTATAGCTGATAAACCCTAACTATATAATATGCTTATAAAAATGTAAACGTATTTGATTCCCAGATTTACTAACAAAATTGGAACACAAGCCACTTTCAAAGGTGAGGTGTGAGTGTCACTAACATAATGCTACCTCATGAGCAAGAGACACATAATCTACCACCCTCTCATTACCAAATAGCTAGGTAATCAGTATTCCTGAAAGACTGGTTCTTAGGATAGCTTCCTCACAGGGAGGAGAAACTCAGCTTAAATATGATGCATCAGGAATGACAAGGAACGAATTTCAACTGGGTGCTTTCCTTCTTCCCGAAGGTAGATTCAAAGACAAATTTTAAAACTGAGGAAAAGAGCAACCTAACTAGCTTCTCTCAAATTGCAGAAAAGGGATCCAGGGATTCCTGGAGACTGACAGAGTATATGGACTATGCATGTGGACTGATAAATTCTCTTTACCACTCACGGTCTTGCATTTAAATTGGGAAATACCCAATAATTTCCACACCCTATCTTTTTAGAAATGGCTGTATTATTTAAATTTTCCAAGATTTTTTAGTTTTAGAATGGCTTTTAATTTGGAATATTCTCTGGATAGATGTTCAATTACAATGTGACCTTCTGATAGCTCCACGAGATTATTATAATTAGGTAGATAGATATCAAGTCATGTGTTTCAGCATGTATTTATTCTCAAAGGAGATACTACTTTAAGGACACAATCCCCGGGAGAACCTCACCTATGAGAGTGAGAAAAAGGGAAAAAATTCTCTTGAATTTCTACTGAAGACCAGATGGATTTCCAGGGAATGAAAGTATGAAGGAAATCTGCCTTCATGTGATAAAATGAAAAAGACAAAGAGAAAAGGAGACCTAAGTTCTAGGTGTTTTTTTTCTTAACAGGTAGAAAAAAGTTTAGGGACTCCTGGGTGGCTCAGTAGGTTAAGCGTCTGCCTTGGGCTCAGGTCATGGTCCCAGGGTCCTGGGATCAAGCCTTGCTTCGGGCTCCCTGCTCAGTGGGGAGCCTACTTCTCCCTCCCTGCTTCTCCCTCTGCTGCTCCTCCTGCTTGTGCCAGTGCACTCTCTTTCTCTCTCTGGAAAATAGATAAATAAAATCTTAAAAAAAAAAAGTTTGATTTCTCAAAGGATACAGCAAAACCTAGAGCTAAAGTTTAAAAGAACACCAAGGTGTATCTCAGATCATCCCTTATAAGCCTAAAATTCCTATTAATCATCATCTAAAGACAGCTTTTGACCACCTTCTTTGTAACTCACATGCTCTTTTAATGATATATTCTAGAATCTCAGTCTTCATCTGAGTGGTTCTATATGTCAATTATAATTCTTATACCTTTGAATCCCCTTCAGGAATGTAGAGTCATATTACATCCTCCTATTTTTAAAACTTAAAAAAAAAATGTATGCCTTTGAATTCACAGCTGTGCCTTCCCTCCGTAATTTAGGAGGGAAATTAGGAAATTAGGAAGAGAATTAGGAAAACCAACTTCTCATATGATTTTGTTGTGTTTTGAAACAATGAATTTGCTTAGATTTCTCTGCCTCTTCATAACTGCTTTTCTGGTTCAGATGGTATCTGCCTAAAATACCTAAGATTAAGCATGGATTCTAAAATATACTATTAAGGACTTGCTTTCCAAGGTGACTTGTCAAAACTGCTTGCATGCTGAGGGGGCAGGTGACCAGTATCAGGAAGCAGGGGTTACGTCCCTGTGCGTGTAGCTCAGGACCTCAGCCCTGCAGCCCTATCTATCATCCAGCAGGATCCCGAGTCTACCTCCCCAGGTCTGTACTTAGCACTCCACTTGAGCTCCTACACAATCTGTGGCCATCTTTTTCTCGATAAGGACAGTATTAGGAATTCAGCTGGCTGAGCTTTAGGCTACAACAAGACATGAGCTGAGAGAGCAGGACAACTCCCCATGACGTCACATTCTCACAAAGGTCCCAATCATCAGTACACATGTAATGCCTGGACTGTTGTATTATCAGATGGATAGGGCAGCAAAAATCACTTCCACCTCTAGGTTCTCTTTCTTACTTCTAGGATAACTGAGTCGCATATATGGAACAAATCTGTAAACTAAAATATTCCCAATAAACTACAAAACACTAGATTCTATGTTCTAAAATGTGAATATAAAAGTCCACAGGAAAATATTTTTGAATACCTAGGAAATGTGTGGAGAGAAAAAGAGAATTACTGAATTAATAACTCTAAACTGAAACCAGTCATCAGTCAGTGTCCATTAGCAAAACAAAGTCAACAGTAGCACAGAAGAGAAAAAAGAAGAGATACAGTCATTAGTGATTCTACTGGAAAATGTACTGTACATGCCCTAAGGTATTTCTAGCCATTGAAAATATTTAATAAATTCCCTGTTTTCTGTGTAAGAAAACATTTCCTTAGTTAGTGACAAAGTTTTACCAAAAAAAGGATGCAGTCCTCCCCCACTGATTTTTAGGAATGAGGCATGCAACTCAGTGTGATGACTGAGAAATTATGAAAGCTGCCAGAACAGACTGCATATCACAGCTTACAGTCATCTTATAAAGAACCATAAAAACTGTAGTAAGAGCTGAATGATCTAATGTAAGAACATAAGAGCTCCTCCACTTTATTTTTGGAACCAAAAAAACCCACAGTATTAAAAAGTGTTAAAGCTTACATTTGAAATGACAAATGTAAGTACAGTTTAGAAGAAAATTATGTTTTATGTCTGGATCCAAAAGCTCTTCCAAAAGCAACTAATTTTTAAAGTAAAAACACGCCACCATTAAAAAAATAAGCTTTTCTCCAATAATCTTCTAGTTTCACTTCTTTTCTACAGTAGAAATTGGCAGAAAAGAATTTTAAATATTGACAACCGAATCAAATAAACATCTAGCAGATAATTTACATAATAAACTGATTAACAAAAAAAAATCATTTTTCCCACAGCAGTTGTATATTTATTGTGCTGAAATCAGGTAGCAGGGAATGAATAGGTTTGGGGAACAGTACAGAATGTTCACAAAGATTTACAAATCTTTAGTCATTACACACCGAGCAGCAAAGACAAATGTGTCAGATCCTTTCAGGTCAAACCGTTATAAGTGTTGCAAATATTCTGTATTTTTCATGCCTTCGGGGGGGAAAGTGTGTAATTTTAACGCACAATAAATATTTTATAGTTTACAAAATATTCTAAAATAGTTTGTCTGCACAAACAGCATACATCCTGCACATGCAGTTTTGACATGTTGAGATACTTAGATATATTCATGCTTTTTTTTTTTTTTTTGTCACATTTTCTCTTTCTGTAATGATCCCTGGTCAACGTCCCTTAACAATTTAACCTATGCAATAAGACAATGTACAAGTTCTCTTTGCTAGTGTATTTCCAGTTGTTCACTTATATTACACGAAACACTTCATTTGTAAATAGTAAACTTCATTTTCTGGTTCTGCCTACTCTTACTTTTATTCATTTTGTGTCTTAACAATTAACACCTTGTAACAATCACACACTAAATTTAATGATCTTTAGCACCAAGGAGTCAAGAATATTGCACCAAAATGGGTTTATACTTCATATCTAGTTAATAAATAAGATCTTGCAACTTTGTCATAAGGAAAATATCACTCCAAAATTAAACACATTGAAAGAGAAGGATAGTTTCCCAGAAAAGTTGGGTGTATGCTATTTGCAAAAAAAAAAAAAAAAAAATACTAGTGGATTCGAAAGTTAATATTAAAATTTACATTAGAGGACTCCTTGATTTTTTAATTAAAATTTATTTAATTTTAAATGTTCTTTCCAACAGAAGAGGTAGGTATATTTCCACATACGAAAAATCGGTAACAGCCACAAATCAAAACAAGGAAAGCCTGATAAAAATCAACATACTCTCTTCTAACAGCACGTAAATGTAACTCTTTTATGATGTTACTAATAAAAACATAAGTTGTTTCATGTTCCAATCAGACAATAATCTTAATTTTCATAATATATTTCTGATAGTAATAGGAGTATTGAAAGGCTGCCTTTTCATCACAAAAATTGTTTCCCCCAGTGATTTGTGCCGCAAGTCATGGTGACCTTTGGGTCGCTAGACAGGATTTTACTGTAATTCTTTCTTATTTTCACCAACACCATCATCATCAAGCCTCTAAGAATCTACAGAGATCATCAGATTTTTTAAATTTAATTACAACCAAAAGGGTATATTCAGACTAGAGGTGGAGAGATTCGACCATTCCAGTCAGCAAATGAATTCAAATGTGCAAATTTTTAAGTATCTACAGTTCCAGCTTTGGACCAGGAAATATAAGGTAACTGATTGTAATCAGTAGGTAATAGTAATTTAGCCAAAAAATTCTTACTGTGTTTCTGTGATCATCAGACTGAAGAATGACTGTATATAAGATACATGAAAAATCTCATGCATTAGACAAACGGATGTGAAAAGAGGGAGAGCCTCCAAAGTCACATAATGATTCCTTTGGTCTGGACAACATCAAGGCTAATAAAAAAATGTTTAAAATAAAACTTCATAAATAAAACATCTGGGCATTGTATTTAACGCTTTACTCTATCTAAAGGTTACTAAGACATAGAGCACATTTGCCTTTTTCTCCCCACCCCCAAACCCTCATTTGCTTCTGTTTTCCCTGAAATTTTAT
This sequence comes from Ursus maritimus, assembly GCF_017311325.1. Lineage (NCBI taxonomy): Eukaryota > Metazoa > Chordata > Mammalia > Carnivora > Ursidae > Ursus > Ursus maritimus. The sequence continues at coordinate 30,943,132 of NW_024425452.1, forward strand.
ATGAAACGGGAGATTCCTCACTGTCAACAACAGTTAAGGCCCAGTTCAATTTACTCTCCTTTTGCTTTTCCATTTTTCTGCTTTTTTCCATTTTCTATCACTAGTTGTTTCTCTGATTTGCTCACACCATTTGCGGAAATACCATTCACAGCTGTTTTCCCAGTTTTTGCTTTCTTAGGCTCTTTGTATGTCCGAACATAGAAGTTAAGAAAGAGAAATATGAAGCTGATCGCGTAGGCAATGAGGGCCCAGTGCATCCATTTTGGGAAGGGGCAATCCGTGTAAAGAGACAGTGCTGTGTGTCCAATGGTCACATGGAACTGAATCTGAAAAACAAAACGATGTAGGAATAAGTAACTTTCAACACCACCAGAATCTTCTATCTCGCTAAGATAGGCCTGAATCCTGCCACACCATCCCAAGCTCAGTAGACTCCAGCTCCCTCTCATCCACCAGGTTGCAGCTCAGATGTCACCCCCTCAGCAAGGGCTTCCTGCCTGCCAGGACAAAGGAACTCCATCCAGCTGGCCCTCTCAATCCCATTAATGAGGGCTCTTTTCTTTATAACAAAACTATCTGGAATTCTTAACTTCTTGGTTGTCCATCTTCCCACTAGTATATAACTTCAGAGGGTATGGCACTGTGTTGCTCCCTGAGGAGTCCTTGGCACGGGATTTGGATTAAATGAGTATTTGTTGGGTAATAATGAATGATGTCATAAATGAGAGGGACTATCAGTGGCCTGAGAGAATAGTACCATACACTCTTTTTGATATTTGTTTTCCTCCCACATTTAAGACTGACTTCTTTCCACAAAACTATCAGCAGAATGGTACATATACTTTTAAAAATGAACCTATCAAAAGGGTTCATTATTTATTTCTTACAAAATAGCACACAAGTAAAACTGTATTTGAATTAACACTATCCTTGGGGCACCTGGGAGCTCAGTCAGTTAAGTGTCCAACTCTTGATTTCAGCTCAGGTCATGATCTCATGGGTCATGAGATCAAACCCCATGTAGGGCTCCATGCTCAGCACAGTATCTGCTTGAGATTCTCTCCTTCTCCCCCTCTACCCTCCCACCCACCCCCCCTGGCTCCGTGTGCTTGCTCTCTCCCTCTCTAAATGAATTAACACTATCCTTTACAAATTAAGATTCTTGGTGGAATTTGGTAGATATTTAAGTGCAAAAAGATTCACTTTCAACTTTAAAAGTTTGTAAAAGAAGAAAAGTCAAAATTAAGATGCTTTGTAATTCAGATAAAACAAATCAGTTGAAATTCCAATATATTAATAAATGATTGGTTCTCAGTAGAAGAATTATGAATTCCACAGGTTAACAAGGGTTAACTTTTTACAAGATTAACTTACATGTTTAACTGTTGTGAGAACTTCTGGCTTGGAAATGTTCTACTTTTCATGAAACTAAGATCCTATTTGGAATGGGCAATTGTGTTTTCTCTTTTAAGCATAGCATTATCCATATTAATTATTATATTAAATATGATTAAAATAATTTATTCCACATAAACCCCAAATTTAGATCAGACTAAAACACTTTAAATTCTCCATGGCAAATCCAGATTTTAAGAACTTTTGATTTCACAATGGTTCTTAGAACCTAAACCACCAAGAAGGTTATGCATATCGGTGTGATTGAGTATGGCGTCACTCAAGGAAACTTAAGTGAGGACTCCAACAAAGTAGATTAAAGAGTTCAGATGACTTTTGTCATTTCTTCATTTTCCTGTGCCCATTTTCTAATTACTGAGAGAAATGAATTACACAAACTATATAAACAGCTTACACAAAAACTGGAGGAAGCTTCCTGTAGCATTTTAGTTACAAATGAATCTTTCCCACCCAGCATTCCCCAAAAGTTGTGTTTCCTGTTCAGCCAGCCAGCTGTTTAGCAACTTAAAGCAGAGATGAATAATATTTCCAAATGTGATTCCACTGATAAATTGTGCACATGCTATGATTACAGCAAATTATAATAAATTCCAAGGCTTGAAGAATAGCTACCAGGTTGGTTCGGGATTTCCAGTTTGATGACTGGGCTAGCACCTTGCTTGAATGTCTCACTGAGGTAGGCAGATGCTACAAGAAGTCCCACCAAGGGTATGTGCTGAAAATCGTCTGCTCTAAAGGCCAGCATTTGAAAATACCTAGCTCTGCTCTCTAAAGACTGTGTATTAGAGAATTAAGAGGCATTCTCTTGTCTTCGTTCCCTTCCTTTACCCCACCCCTTCCTTGGTTGTGTGCCTTCTCTCCAACCTTTATATACTAAATGTATGGGATCTGTTAACAAAGACTGAAAAATGGAATAGAAAACAAAATTCAAACAAGAGCAGGATGAAGAAAGCTAATAATAACTTTTTAAGTTAAAAAAATCACCTGAGAGAGAACTTATATTATTTTTCCGGTCATATATGAGTCTATATACTTTATGGTGTGCTTAGACCTTGACTCATCCATTTCACAGATACTTTTAAAGAACATTTGTCTTAGACAAGAGTTGTGTTTAGTCTTTTAAGAACATTAAAGAAATTAGCGGCAGTGATAACTAGGTCTATGAACAAGAAACTCAGAGCCAAGCAGACTCAACTCCCACTGCTGGAGCACAGAGAAAGTCAACTTTGTAACAGAAAACTGTTGAGGATAACTCAGCCCTTTAAAATTAGTAAATTCAAATATCTGCAGTGTTTTGCCAGAAGAAACTTTAGAAGCATTTAACTCACCAGCTGCAACATAGTCAAGTATCGTTTCCACCAAAGATACTTCTGGATCCATGGGCCAAATGCAGTTAACCCATAGTATGAGTACATAATCACATGGATGAAGGAGTTCAGCTGTGCTCCAAAAAATGCTTCAGAAAAACAGAATTACAAGATACAGAAAACTTTAATAGGCTATAAACCATCTGGACATAAAATAAACAAATCCACATTATTTTCTAACATTTAATCTTGAGTACAGATTAGGAATAAAAATTATAAAGCAGTAGTGATGGAAAAGACTTCTCTTCAGATCATGTTAGGTATTTTTAAAGTTTAGACTCAGGCTTTTAGGATATAAATAAAAATGAGTGTTCTTCAAATGCAAAGAACTTTCACAGTGGCAAGTTTCTAAATGGAGTACCTCAGTGACTTAAGTATGCCATAATATAGAACTATTGCCTATATTATTCATGCAATTATGCTGGGGGGAAAAGTCATGGTACATATAATTGTTTAAATAGATTTTTAATGGGGCACCTGGCTAGCTCAGTTGGAAGAGCATAGGAATCTTGATCGTGGTGGGGATCGTAAGTTCAAGCTCCATGCAGGGTATAGAGATTACTTAAAAAAAATAATAATAAAATAAAAAGGACCTTTTAAAAAATAGATTTTTAAAGCCTCATTATTGCCTTTAGATGGCATACCAACATATCAACATAAACATATCAACGACGAAATAGTACTTATTTCTTAGGTTTCTAAACAGTTTTAAATGAAAATAGAAGGTGAGCTGTACTATCATAATGACCCATACCCTGGGTCCCCAACAGAGAAATTGTTTCCAGCTCAGTGATGTAAATCGTCTTCAATTTACAGGCATCTGAAAAGCTGAAGACATATTTTGACCAAACTACGAATTTAGATCCTCTTTAACAAGGCTATTTACAATTTCCTTTGAGTAAGAACCAACAGGTTCATTTAAGGCCCCTTTTAGAGCAAGAGTGGGCTCTGGGCTTGGACTGGAGATGGACACTTCAAATTGAGAAGTTAAAGCTTAGTATCCTTTGTCTTTTTTTTTTTTTAATTCATTTATTTAAGTAGGCTCCACGCCCAGTGTGAACCCAATGTGGGGCTTGAACTCATGACCCTGAGATCAAGACCTGAGCTGAGATCAAGAGTTGGATGCTTAACTGACTGAGTTACCCAGGCACACCTAGCTCAGTGTCCTTTGAATCAGAACCACTATACCTGCTCCCCATCAAAATATTATTTGCTACATTTAAGATTAGTTTATGCTTATCTGAGGCAAATCTTTAGGTATTTAAGTAGCCACAGATAAAAAGCCAAAACTTTACTTTCCTCAAATTTCTTTTTTTCTTCATATTTCTTTAAAATGAAATTAACAAAGAAATAATTAACCATGAAAGCAAGTTAAAGACCAAGTCAAATTTCCAGCTTCTCATTACTTTTCCACCCAACACATATACATGATTTAATATATGCAGATATGTCCCCAAATGCTCACCTTGTCCCCCTGCGACCCACTTAATTCCAATCCACCACAACGTAAACATTGTACAGTGATGGTATACATGAAGGAAAGAGACTTGGTTGTTTTTCTTCCTCAGGATAAAAAACACTGTGTCCAAATACTCAACCCCTTTAGATACAAAGTACCACCAAAGAGCAGCAGCTATCTGTAAAAAGAAAGGAAAAAGCATGTTATAAACAGCAGAGTGACACTATCCTATGGTTTTCTATTTATTGTTAAGTTAGTCCTAAACAATCTTTATTGCATAAAACGTACAAGGCACGGAATCATTTTTGCCTAAGTGGGTGTGAAACCTAGGCGTCTATCCATGGGGGAAAAATAGGAAAGAAAGAATCCAAGTCTACATTTACCCAGTGGCAACAATTTAGAGAAAATATTTAGTCTTTTACATAGCTAGATGTCATGAAGTACCAAACTGCTGAACATAGAGCTACAAACACCTTCACACTGCTATGTTTCTCAATGCGGCAGAAAAACCGAGATATTTACTTTTTAAATGTATTTCAGTTGTTCATGCTTAGCCTGTACTATTCCTCAGATATTCCTGCAAGTATGTGTGCGGGACCTGATCTTTGTGGGCTTCTGTCTCTCACTTTAACATGTGCAACAAAGTAAATACCTAATCACAGTACTTTGTATAGGGCGGTAAAATCTTTAAAGTGGTAAGTTAAGACATACAAACAAAAATAACAAATATTTCCTAGGTCATAAATATAATCCTACTTACATGAATAAGTCTTTTCTTTTCCTGGGCTCTAATTAAGACACCAGATGGTACAGAAAGATTATGTTACATGCTGAGATTAAGGATCCAAGGATCCAGTGAGAGGTGACCTCTGTAAATGTTTTAAAATGTTTTATAGGAACCCTATATAAGAGTAACCTAAACTCAACATTTTTTACATTAAGTACTTTCTATGATGTGTGTCCTATGTACAAACAACAAAGAAGACAGTATATAACTGACATCTGTTTATAAATCCTTGTATGTCAAGGGTGACTAGAAAGTAAAATATAACATTATATTACCAATGGTTTATTTTTCTGCAAATTAATAAAAACTGAGTTTATACCTATACAAATTGTGCTTTGCTTAACTTACTAAACATTACATAGTTTATACAACATTTGTTTTTCCTCAGACTCTTAACAAATGAATTAGACTCTCTTTATTAGTTTCTACTTTGACCCAAAACACAAACATCCAAAATGTCATCTTTACACTAAACATGGAATTTTTTTGCTCTTAAGTACTGCATTCTAGTAATCCAACACGTACTCACTCTCACACAATCAAACAGGACACTATAGCTATGAAAACATTTTCAGTTATGTACTGTTAAAGAGAAGCATAGCTTTACTGACAACACAATCCTATACTTTACCACTCTACGAAAGTATGTCTTTCAGAGGGGGATTACAAAATTAAACTCACTTCTACTGATTAAATGGTATTTTGAATGTACTTACCCTAACTTCATTAACATTATCAGAATAATCCACACTCTGGCAAATATAGCTGTATCCTGCATTATATGATCCCATGAATAACTGGGAAAAAGGAGAATAATATTTAAAATAAAGTTTTAGTAGATACAGAATTTAAAAACACTAAATACAACATGCTACCTTTCAGATTATTTTAAAGAGCAATTTTGTCTAAAAAAATTGAAATGCATTAAACATTTAATGTGTTGGAGTTTCTAAAAGTTGTTATGTCAATTTATTCTAAAATTGAAATCTAAATTAAAAATCACGTGTAACTCTTGCACTGAGACTTCAACTCAGTGCTTTATAATAGTAAGAGAAATTTTGATTAACCATGACTTGGATCTAACAGTTGCATTGATTTCTATTCTTGATCCAGAGTGGTTTGTATCTAACAAACAATGTCAAAGTATCCAAATAAATTAAAGTTTTTATGAAGTTGAGATTGTATAGACTAAGTTGTCAATTACAGATTTCTTTATAGGAGAGTAGTGCTTCTTTTCCTAGCATCACCAATCCAGTTCTCTGGGTTCATACACAATTTTAATGAGGAGTCTCTTGGGAAACAAATTCCTTCCACTTGGGAAACAAATTCTTTCCACTCTTACAACTTAAAAAATGCCTCTGTCAATCTAACCTTTAGGATTTCTTTTCAGAATGTCATGAGGAACTTGCTGGAATCCAGAAAAGCACAGGTGATGAGCAGCAACCGTGTATGACAGTTAACTCATTTTTGTTCCAACCCGAAATACAATGACATTTGTAATAGGATTTAACTCAAAATCAGTATTTTACATCTACATATTTTGATCAGTTACCAAACCTGAAAATGCTGCATAAGAATTATAAATAAAGGGGCGCCTGGGTGGCACAGCGGTTAAGCGTCTGCCTTCGGCTCAGGGCGTGATCCCGGCGTTATGGGATCGAGCCCCACATCAGGCTCCTCCGCTATGAGCCTGTTTCTTCCTCTCCCACTCCCTCTGCTTGTGTTCCCTCTCTCTCTGGCTGTCTCTATCTCTGTCAAATAAATAAATAAAATCTTTAAAAAAAAGAATTATAAATAAAGAGCTACAACTACTTACTACTTAATATGTGCCAAATGCTATGAAAAAATTCACTTAACTCTGATCAAGGGGCAGGTACTTATCCCCAGTTTACAGATGGGGAAAATAAGTCTCAGAAAAGTTAAATAATGTCTACTGCCGGTTAATAACGGTTATTTTGGAATCCAGTGTGTCTGCTTCAACATTCCATTTTAAACAACTGTCCTATACTTTCCATATGTTTCAGATTTTTGTGATCCAAACATGAAAAATGTCAATAAAGTAAAATTTACTTTTAGAATAGCCAACAGTTATCTTGGGATACAATATTACAATGATGGTTTTACATATTCTAATTTCTTAGTTTTCAATGACCCTGGGGAATAATAAGGTGACTTTAGTAACCCTACCTCTCTGAAGATAAAAAGGTTAAGCAAAACCATTCCAAAATTATAGAAAATGAGCACTAAACGCATCTGGAAAGGTTCTCGGTCCTTCATCCATTTTGGACCCAGCCACACGAACAGGAGATAAAGAGTACTTATACAAAGTGTAGGCCATGGAGACTGCATCAGAGGCCAATTCTCCACACGTTTATCTACAGAGAACAAAATAACATTAAATTCATTAAACAATAAATTTGTTTGGAATGAACTTGTTAAGAATTATAATATTTCAACTTAGCTATTTTCCTAATTTGACCAAATGTAGGTCCATTTTTCTTTGAGTCACAACAAAAATACATGGCATTAAAACCAAAGAAATGAGACCAATTCTTGTGAGTAGCTTTAGAAAATAATGTTTCATTACATACAGCACACATTAAGTTTTATAGAGACCTAGAGAACACAGACCAAAAATAATCCTTGTTATAAATATAGGACAAGTTGGCCATGAAAAGGTAATGAAAGACTTCACAGACAGAAAATAAATAATTTAAGGAGAAACTTGTCTTTCATATTAAACATGTGAAATGTATCAGTACAGTTTGGAAGCTGTTCTCTCCTTGCTTAAAGCAGGAAAAGAATAGTAAACTGAAGAGGTAGAGCAATGGAAGCCATTCCCTGGAATATTTTTGGATACTGAGGACAAGAGTACAGTTATATTTGGGGAAAAAAATTAGGGGGATTACAGTTCTATGATTTCTTTAAATGGAAATCACCATATTCAAGACATTTTTTTTCTTTGATAGCACAAGCCTATTTAGCCATGAATATAACCAACTTATATCCTTTTATCTAAAGCTATAAGCATTTACCTCATATATGTGTAAATATTTCATTTAATGAGTCAACTGTCCTTAATATTCAAATATGCAACCTTGAATCAATTCTGTAATAAGAGTTCTGCCACAAGTAACATTTCTAAGAGAAGAATGATAATGAAATATAGGGCTAACAAAAATTTATTTTCTAATACATTATAAAAAGGTTCTGAAATTTATATTTCTAAAACCTAAACAGCATTTTATAGGTTGTGAATCTTATATCTAGTTTATGCTTGGTAATACAAAAACATTTCTATGTTCTATGCTGAGGAAAAGAATGTATTTTTAAAACAGCAACAACAAAAAATCCTACCTTTCAGTCAGCTCCTAAGACCTAGCCTAAATGAATTCAACTTAATTGCTCATTACAATGTCCCACCATTTAAACTGTCAGTTTTACTAAAAATACATATGCAGAATAACTGGATTAGATAATTAGGTTTCAAAATATCTTACTTAAAATTAGTCTGTTTCTATACACTATTGATATAAAATAAGATAATAGGAAGGAAACAGAAATGGAACAATGTTTAATCACAGTCTCCAAAGTCAGGAAGTGACATAACTATGGTTTCTATGAAATAAGAGTTGTTACAAAGATGCACTAGTGACTTAAAAGAAAAACACATATGAAAACAAGAAAAAACAAAAACTGACTTTATTTCAGAGTTTACAGGAGAGGCTTACTATCTATCTATTCATGGAAATAATGGTTCTGTCACTCAAATCAAAACATATTGCAGAGTTAAAAATAAAACACAAGAGAGAATGATCCTCTTGTGAGAGGGTGTGGCTTAAAAGATGAGTGGCTGACTTTTATTGAAGGCATCGTACCACTATGGTCTTATAACTGATTGTTTGCTTTTCTTTATTACTGCCCTATTATCCTGCTATATATTTCTCTCTGATAAAGTCTCCCTTAAAACACAGGGTATTTATCTACTTAGATATTTATTTTCTATAGGAAAAACACTTAAGACAAACTCCTAAATCCTAAAGCCCTGCTCTACTTATTTTAGGAACTAGAGAAGGAGTAGTTGTGGCTTCCTATTCCTATCCAGAAACTAGAGAGTAGACACTGTTTTTTTCCATGCGTTTGATACAAAGAGCAAAAGGATTCTGTTATCATGTAACAAAGAAAGGAATATAAATTCATCAGTAAGGAGATTCTAATTTCTAATATCACAGATTATATCACTCTTTTTTTAAAAAAGACATTTAATTTAGAGAGAAAGGAGAGAGCACGTGCGAGTGGAGGAAGGGGCAGAGGGAGAGGCAGAGAGAGAAACCTCAAGCAGACACCTCACTGAGCATGGAGCCCAACATGGGGCTCAATCCCAGGACCCTGAGATCATGACCTGAGCCAAAATCAAGAGTCGGCCGCTCAACCAACTGAGCCGTCCAGGTGCCCCAGTTCTATCACTCTTAATCACACACAGAATTCCTGCTGACTTCAAAGTTCTGAGCAACAAGTAGAAAAAAATGAGAGAAACAGGTCCAGAAATTTTCCCAAAATCAAGAATAAATAAAAATGCTCATTCTTTTTGATATACAGTGTGGTTTAGCTCATGCCATTCTCTCCTTCAACAGAGAGTTTAAACACGGAACTCAGAAAGTGAGAGAAAGAGACATGAGTAAGAAGCTGAAGATCTGACAATATGAAACACTAACAGAGGCCAATAGAAAAGTAAAAAGGTAGAGGGGAGTAGATAAGAAATAATAGATATTAGAAAAAGCATTCTAGACTCTATCAGTAAACAGATGGGCTGAGTTTTAATATCAGCTCTGCTAGTGTGCAGAGGACTTAAAGGGCACAATCTGTCCTCATCCCTTCATCTGTAAAACCTGTTGGAGAGAAGGGGAATGAGTTTGTGCTTCTCCAACTTGAATGAGAAAAAGAATCACAGGGGAGAGGGGCATAGTTAAAATGCAGGTTCTGACTCAGTAGGTCTGGGGTGTAGCCCATTCTTAGGAAGATTCTGCATTTTCTAGGAAACTCCAACTGATACTATGTCAATATTCCATGGACCACCCTCTGAGTAGCAAGAAACTAGACAATCCTCTGGGTTTTTTTTTTTTTAACTTTGGAAAATTGTTACTTTTAAAAATGATAATTAGGAGGAAGAATGGAATTGACGGTGAGGAAAACTGGATCCAAAAAATGGGCAATCTTCATTGGCCAGGGGACCCATCGTGCACACAAGTTCCTGCACATTTCTGCTCCACCATGGCACTCATCACACTGTCCTGCGACCTTCCCGGAAAATGCAATCCCCCTGAAGGCAGGGGCTGGGTTTCTCAGTTGTGTACTGCAAGGCTTATCTGGGTGCCTAAACAACATTTGATGAGTAAATGATGATTGGGTAATTTTTTTCATATTAGTCCTTTATTCTCTAACCCTTCAAATAAAAGTCAACAGTATATTTATTGATATTCCAGGTTTCTTTGTCCAACAACCTTTTCCTAAAGCTCTTCCCAGATCCTCCTTTATGCTCACATACAACTTGAATCTGATATCAACAACACTTCAGTCCAGTATTTAGGGGGTACATGTGTGCTCTCTCCATAAGGCTCAGTGTCTTTACTTCATTGCGTTTCCCAGGGACAAAAGGCAATGCCCCCATTTCTTTATCCAACAGTGCAAGTCATGCATTGCATCAGCAACCACTTAACAAAACCCTGTCTTCAGCCTATAAAAGGCCACAGTTCCCATCATCTCTTTCTCAGATTAGCCCTTCCAGTTCACCAGAGTCGGAACGCTCTTAAAACTTCCACCTCCAGGGAGCATTATGGAAGCTGTAGTAACTGTCAGCTCCCTGAAGCGCAGTATCACAGTCCCATCCTGCGATGATATTCGCGCGGTATTTCTCCATGTCTTTGCAGTTATTTGTGTCTTTCTAAGTTTGCATAAGTTTTTCTTTAGTACTTCTGACAAGATTCGAATATCCAAGCTTCTTTTACTTGTTTCCTTTTCCACTTAAAAGGACTGAGTAAGTCACTACAGTGTCACACAATGATATGAAAATTTACCATTAATAACGGGTTCCCCCACAAGTCTTGAACAAAAAAAAAAAAAAAAAAAAAAGAAAGAAAGAAAAGAAAAGAGGAAAAAATGTGGAATTGTGGAATTAGGATAGTAAAGGAAAATCATGAATATTGAAATTTTATGTATTTTATATAACTCTAAAATAATGAATTATCCAGCCTTTCATGAACTCACATGTTTCAATAACATATTTTTATGTGTTGCCTTTCTTCAAGAAAGATGTGTGTATTTGCTTAGAATTCCCTCCCAGTTTTATTGAGACATAATTGACAAACTTCAGTGTGTAAGTGTAAGGCGTACAGCACGATGGTCTGATATACATATATTGTGAATGATTACCACAATAGGTTCAGCTAACATCTATCTTCTCATACAGATACAACAGGAAAAAAAAGAAAGAAGAAAAGAACAAAGGGAAAAAAATGTTTTCCTTGTAATGAGAACTCTTAGGATTTACTCTCAGCAACTTTCCTGTGTATCACACAGCAGTGTTCTACAGTCATCATGTTGCACAGTAGTACATCCGGGGGCTTATTTAGTTTCTAACTGGAAATTTGTACCTTTTGACCACCTTCCTCCAACACTCCCCACTCCCCTCCACTTCTAGTAAGGACAAATCTGATCTCTTTTTCTATGAGTTTTGTTTGTTTGTTTCAAATAACATATTTCAAGGGTAAATTAAATCTTCTATTCATTTGAGTTAAACTGAATGCAAATATAGATTATGCACATTAGAGTAAAAAGAAGACATATTTCCAGTATACTGTCAGTATCTGAATTCTACAGTTATTTTTTAAATATTTATTTATTTATTTATTTATTTATTTATTTATTTATGCGAGAGAGCGTGTACAAGTAGTGGGGAGGGGCAGAGGGAGAAGCAGACTTCCCACTGAGCAGGGAGCCTGACTGGGACTCTATCCCAAGACCCTGGGATCATGACCTGAGCCAAAGGCAGATGCTTAACTGACTGAGCCACCCAGGCAACCCTCTACCCAGTTATGAACAGGATTCCATACCATGAATTTATTAGGGGAAAAAAAGAGAGAGAAAAAACAATTCATTTGAAACCCTATTCTTCCTGCCACCACTGAAGTCAAACTCTGTCATCAAAGAATACTAAGATTCAAATGGGTTTTATATAACATTCTTAGGAATTCTCTATTTGCAAAGCTTTGGGCGGGGGGTGGGGATCAATATGGCACAAATATAAACTGACTTCGGTTGATTTATTTGTCAAATTGTCCTATATTTTATAACTATTAATATGTTTATTAACATGTCTATGCCTTCATGCGTTAGTGATTTTGCCCTTATTTTGAGCTTATTAACAATTTTAAGCCATTACATGTAAACTTTTACCTAACAGAGGCTGTAGAATTTTAGATTTAGACTTAGATATGTCTCTTTACTCTAACAGTGAGATTCAGAGAAGTCAAATTCCAGTACCCTCAGTCTTCACATCCATTCATTTTAAGGGAAACAATTTCCAACAATTTCTTCCTCAGTTATTGGTATAAGTGATATTTTAAGATAGAACTGTGACTATCAATCATGTTTCTTCAAGGGAAAGAAAATAAGAGAGACCTACAAAAGTTCCTTTAGTAGAAAGAAGGACAAGAGCTCCTCACACCAAGTCTCACACTTTCTTAGGTGCTGCACCTGACAGAGCTGGTTTAGGCGCATGAATGCTTTGGAGGCCATGCCACAAAGAAAGGTGGGGAAAAAACTAAGGATGTCTAACCTGGAGAAAAGAAAGAGGCCTCATCAAATGCTAAAAGACCTAAAGAGAGCTCAGATTTATTCTTTATTTCTAGAGTGTAGAATTAGAACCAATGAGAAGGAGTTTTAGGAAGCTGAATTACACCTAAATTCAGAAAATTTCTAAGCAGTGGGTCTTAGTGAAGTAGAAAGAGTTGTGTCTTCTTTCACAATGAGTTCCTTATCCTAGTTTCAAATTAAATTTAAGCAAACATAAAGCTAAGTATTATAGAAAACAAGTTCAGGAGCAAGAGATTATATTTTAATAATAAGAATTACTAAGACACGTTATCTTAACCCTTATGGACACTTAAGGGGTAACTTTTCTCAGGATATAGTTTCTATTTAGAACATTTTGATTATTTCATAAAGCTCATGCCAAGTAGGATTGATTTATTTACAAACATTAGTTAGCTCACTAATCAAACAATTTTATCCGTATGATAAATGTCATGTAATGGTTACACAACTGTGGGTGTTTGTCATGTAATGGTTACACAACTGTATGTCAAAACTCACAAACTGTTAACTAAAAAGAGTTAGTTTTATTATGTGTAAATTATACCTTCATACAAGTGGGAGGAAAAATGGTATATCTGAAGTGGGGTTTCCTTCAAATACCCTCCACCAACAGGTTTTTATTTTTAACCTGATCTGCATCTTAAAATCATACAGCATGATAGATAGCTAGAACAGACTTTCGGGTCAGACTCTCCACCCCTTCTGAGCTAAGTGGTTTGGGGCAGGTTATTTGGTTCTTGACCTCTCAAAACTCATTTACAGACATAAAAGATCTATTGCTTTGCAGGATAATGAGTGTAATACAAGAGGCCAGTCTTAAGAAGAGTGGTAGGGCAGGTGAGAGGGGACAACTGTTTCTTGAAGAAAAGAAGAGGAATTTGCCAAACAGACAGAGAGGAGGAAGGCCTTCTTGCAGAGAGAACCATGTGTATAAATAGCCCCCAAGCAAGAAATAACACATTTATTCTGGAAATCAAGCAGGCCCGAGGTAGAGGATATTTACAAAGGAAAATGAATAGAGCCTTACGGGTCAGAGCAGACCTGGGAGAGTCTTACCAACTATACTGAAGAGGCTAGAATCTGTCTGGTAGATAACGGGGAGATGCTTCATTGGTTAAAAATAGGGTATCACATTTAGCTTTTAAAAGATAATGGCAGAAGCCATGGGAGATGGACCGAAGGGGAAGAGGAGACGTCAAGAGACAGGGAAACCAGTCAGATCAGTGGTTCTCAAACATCTCTATGTTGTTGGGCCACCCACATAAGAACCATCTGCTTGTTAAAAGTGTAGATTCTTAGGCCCCACCCCAGATCTACTGAATCAAAATCTCTCTGGATAGGGCCCAAGACTGTGATCTCAAAGTTCCTCTGGTGATTCTGGTGGGCAGCCAGCTTGGACACCATTATAATGCAGAAGTTACGGAAACCTGAAGTTAGAGGGCTGCACTGGTGATGGTCAAGATAGGCAGATATGAAAGTAAAATCCACAGACTTGGTGACTGATAATGGATGTAAGAGTTAAGAGTGAAAGGAAAGTTCAGGATTACTCCTAGATTCTGGCACGGCTGGTGACAGACATGGTGAAAGGAGGATCTAGGACAGAGCCTAAAGGAAGAACAGATCTGGAAGGAGATGACTGGGTGAATGTTTAAACATCCTGTGTCTGCAGTACTTGTGGACACCTGCTGGGTGGAGTTACCCAGTAGGCTCTGCAGCTGCAGAGAGCTACCAGCACTGTGGACACATGGAGGAGTCGATGGCAATGAAAATCACATCAGAGTTTGAGGTCATGAGGGNNNAAGAGCACATGGAATGAGAGAATAAAATGAACAAGGATTGAACCCTGAGGAATACTTAAGGGAAGAGTGGGAGAAATGGCAGTGAAGCAAGCAGAGAAAAAGGAAGAGAGAAAATAGTGTTTTGGAGAGCAAGAGAGTACGATGTTTTCAAAATGATGGGGTAGGCAACTGATGATTATAAATGGAGAATCACTTGTTCTTTTCTTTTCAATGAGGAAATAGTAACTACGTCACAGGGCTGATGTGCGATGGTTAAATGTAAAAGCTGTAGCACACATGAACGCCACGAAGTTGTTCCTTCTGCTGTACCCTATTCTCTACCCATGCCGCATTTTCACACAGGTGTGTCTTATCTCAGGAATAATCTGAGCCCCTTCCATTAAAAGTCAAGTCCTTTGATGTCTTCTGGGACTTTTATTCCTGATCTAGAGAAGTTATCTAGGTTCCAAATATTGACTCTCAAGTCAGTCTATCAACATTAGAATCTTAGCTTTCTCATTTACTAGGTAAATACACTGAGTGAATTACATAAGTCTCTTTGGCTTTATGGATGATAACAGGGTTGTTAGAAGGAATAAGATATTGCTAAAAGTATGGTGCCTGACACAGAATAAGAGCTCAATAAATGTTGGCACTGTCATTATCGTTGACAATAATCAAACCACTAAATCCTCTTTTCCAAGAGAACAGTTTAACCAAATTAAAGAGAAAATACCATACATAAATGTAAGAGTTTAAGCTGAGAAAACAGAACATTTTATAACTTACATACTGAGAAGACAGCACACTCTATATTTATTCAGGAGAACAATACATAACAAGTGTAAATCTGAATTTTGAATTAGAGAGGCTGTTTAAAAAAAAACTCTTTTTTACAAAAATGTAAACCAGATTTTAATAAATAATATTTGTAATCCAATAGTTCTGAAGTAATCCAAGTCCTTTAGAAACCTCTACTTATATACAAACAACTGCAATTAATTCTTACAGAAAATTATCCCTATGTATATTAAAAGAACTTCCTTAAAAATCTCTGATAGGCTGGGGCACCTCGTGGCTTGGTCAGTTGAGCGTCTGACTCCTGATTTCGGCTTAGGTCATGATCTTGGGGTCCTGGGATTGAGCCCTGCGTCGGGCTCCCTGCTCAACAGGGAGTCTGTTGAGGTTTCTCTCTCCCTCTTCCTCTGCCCCTCCCTCCCACTCATGCTCTCTTTCTCTGTCTCAAATAAAAAAAAAGGAAGATCTCTAATAGGCCTCCTTTTTGTTTTGGAAAGGCTGATTTTTCTTAAAGCTTATTAAAATTCAGGGTGTCTGCCAGTCAGAATGAACTTTATCCCCTAAGTAGTCTAAGCTAGTTATCATCTCCCAAAAGAAACAGTAAAATTTTTAATTTTTAGGACATCCAAATTCCTAGAATTAACAAGAGTAAGCACAAGACCAGGAGATAATCCTAGTCGGATGATGACTTAAGAAGACACGGGGAACAGAGGGAGTGTGGTAAAAAGGCAAGGGACAGGACTTGAATTAAGAACGACCAGATTCCAGGTCTATCTGTCATGTGCTAGCCCCATGACTTGGACCTGAAACTCTTGGAGCCAACAATTCCTCCTATGTAAAATGCAGGTAATAATAAGATTACCCAAACCACAGAGTTGCTTTGAGGTTCAAATCGATAGCCCTCTGTAAGAATCCCCTCCAACATTAACTCTTTTTGCACTTAAAAGTACTGAATATGGGGGCGCCTGGGTGGCTCAGTCGTTAAGTGTCTGCCTTCAGCTCAGGGCGTGATCCCAGAGTCCTGGGATCGAGCCCCACATCAGGCTCCCTGCTCCGCTGGGAGCCTGCTTCTTCCTCTCCCACTCCCCCTGCTTGCATTCCCTCTCTCGCTGGCTGTCTCTCTCGCTCTGTCAAATAAATAAATAAAATCTGTAAAAAAAAAAGCATTGAATATGTATTTCTTTTGAAACCTTCAAAGCACACTATGATTACCTCTATCATACCATGCAACTGTCCTTTTAGTCTGTTTAAGTGTGTCCCACACACACTGGGCAGGGGCAGTATTGTTATTTCTAAAGCCACAAAGGCTTGCAACAGTGGATGAACCCAGCAAATGGCTGAAGATTAGCAGACCAAATGAAGGCCACAAAGTATCTAGAAAATAAATATTATAATGGCAACTACTACTGTGAGAATAGATATTGGAGACATTTCTCAACTGCCCTTTTGATTCAGGTAAACTGAGCGAGAGTTATTGATCAATATGGCCCTAAAAGATATAGAAAGTCTCTATTGGGGTAAAAAAAACAACTAAATATTCTATAGAGATGCATGCTATTGTTCGGTTTTCTTCAATATATTTTTAAATCAATAGCTTAAGAACACTTTTAATTCTTCTTTTTCCAAATTTGTACATAGTAGCAGAATATCAAAGAAATTAGGAATCCTCCATTCCCTTGCTATTCAAAGTGTGGTACCAAAGCAGAAAAGTATCTCCTGGAAACTTACTAGAAATAAAGAAACTCATCACTCCAGACCTACTATGCCAGAATCTGCGTTTTAGTAAGAGTCCCAGGTGATTTACACATTAAGATCTAAGAACTGCTCTAGTCTACTCATAAATGTGGACCTATTTTATATAATATATAACCGAGTCATAAAAGTTTGTTTTATTTATTTGTTCCTAGAGTCTACTGAATGAATCACTTTTTTTTCTTTTAACAACATCTACATCTATTTAACCTGCCATAAACAAAAGAAAAACACATGCCTAACAACCAACTAAAGATACTGAGTAGCTTTAGGAGTATATTCAAGACATGAAGAAGTATGTACTATATATTATTCTCCAAAACTATTCATCCTTCTTTACTATGTTGGAACTAACAGCTGCAAATTGACACCATGTTTTTAAACCTCTCTACTAACCGCTAATATACAAGTGATATTGTTAAAAATCCATTTTCCTTTACTGACTACCCAAAAATAACAGTCAATGTCACATTATACACTAGAGATCCCCCAAAGGGAAACTGCAGTCTTTTTCTTAAGGAGGTAATGTCTTCCGCCATTTATTATAAAGGTCAGGAGGGCCACAGCCACAGTCCTTATTCCTTGATGTATCTGTGTAACAATGTCTAGTACACAGCACCCTCAAACATTTGTTAAGAGAAATTTTTCATGAAAAATGTAGGTAACTGTTGTCAAGAAGAGTCTGAGAAGGATTTCATCTCTATGATAGGGATAAACCAAGTAACACCATAAGGCCTCTTCTAGGTTCTAGTCTAAAATGTGATGGATATATTCTCCACCCCAGCTAAGATCTTGGATATCAATGAGGTGAAAAAGGCAGACGTAGAGGAGAAAGGGTCTTCATAGAACTGGATACAATGGATAGATAACAATCCAAGATATACTCTAGAACTAAAGCACAGATTCTGAAGGTGGTAGATGAATGAGGGTCCAATCAGTTCCTACTGAGTCAGGGGGATAAGGAGGGAAAATTTCTGCTTTAACCTCCCCTATGTCCTCAGGAAAGAAGATGATGGTTTCAGCTGGAAAGAGTGCCTGGACGAATGCAAGAGAAGGGCAGCCCTTGCAGGGGTGGACCAGGCAAAGGCTGGGCTAAAAAATGAACAAGAGGTCAGTGCGTGATGGGCAGACAGGAGGGATGGAGGTCTTTACCAGCCAGGCAAGGGTAAGCTGCAGCATTTGAGGGGATGAGGGGGCAAATGGTCTGAAAGCAGTTAGAACAAGAGGGCAAAAATGTTTTATGTAACTCGGTGGTATTACAGTCACCTAAAAGCCTGAAAGAATGGATGGAGGAGTTCAAAAACAGAAAAAAGGAAAGAAGAATTTTGGTTCCAAGTTTGCCTAAACAGAGATCAGGAGAGAGGTAGAAAGTGAGAGAAATGACAAAATTTCCCACAGAGAGCAGGTAAATAGGGATGGACTCGGAAGCTGCAAAGGAGAAAAGATAGTAACACAGATGAGCTGAGTGAATCAGTGAGTGTTACAAGTTGAAGACTGATTACTCTGAGGTTTAATTTGGAAGGGTTAGTACTTGATAGAGAAGATCCAAGAAAAGTCAGTTCACTCACTTGGAAAAAGGGAATAATAGTATGCGCTCCAAAGGAGCATGAGGATTAAATGTGATAATACATATGAAGTATTAGACATAGTCCCTGGCACTTAGTAAGCATCCAATAAATGTTTGCTATTATTACTGGACAGTAAAACAGTATCTGTTGTATGAACAGGAAGCCCGTCCTGTGTTAGGAAAAGGTCGCTGATGTGGGAAGGGGAAAGATCTGGATTAGGTCCCAGCTCCATTACTTTCCAGCTGTGTAGTTTTTAGTCTATTTCTGCATCATGGAATGATTAAATAATACCTACTTTATGGGGGTTCTATGAACATTAAATAAGGTATATAAAATGCACACTACAGCATTTCATAGTTCATAAGGGTCCTGTACTAGAAGCTCAATAAATAGCAGTGAGTTTCACCATGTACAAATGGTATCTAAATCCATCGTTAAAAAAATATAAGGGATATATATATATACACACACACTTTATGCTTTACTATTTTAAATATATATATATTATA
>NW_024425452.1:30962447-31021069 GCF_017311325.1 Ursus maritimus
ATATATATATATAATATATATATACACACACACACATACACATACATACATATATATATTTTGGACCCTTGAACAACATGGGTTTAAAACACAGGGAACCACTTAAATTTCAGTAAAAGACAATACTCAATTTATTTTCCTTATGATTTTCTTAATAACATTTCTTTTCTCTAGCTTACTTTATCATTAAGAATACGGTATATAATACTATAAGAAAATATGTTAATCGACTATATGTTATGGTAAGGTTTCTGGTCAACAGTAGGCTATTAGTTAAACTTTGAGGGAGTCAAAGTTTATACGTGGATTTTTCACTCTGCAGGGGATCGGCATCCCTTAACCCCTGCATTATTCAAGAGTTAACTGTGTATTTTTCCCCGAGGCCTCTTATTGCCCCAAATCCCCCCACCTTTTGGCATTGTTTTCCTTTTCCCTATGAACGGGATTTTATGAATATGTCATCATATATATGTGTGTTTGATATAAAAGAATGATGCCTCACATCCTGGAAGCCAAGACAAAATGCAGATAAGTGATTTCCTTCTCACCCCATTTTCACATTTTGTTTGACTTCTCGGAAAATGCTGTCATAAAACTTCCTCCCTGTGCTCATCTGGGAGTTCAAAGTCCAAATATACCCCTTAGTGCCACTAACGATCTTAAGGATTTAAGAAAATTGAAATGGTGTTTCCTTTTGGAAAAAAAAAAAAAAGACTGAAGGTACTAATTGGAGCATGTATATGTGTTTTAATGGGAACTATGGCCATAATCTTCTCTTGCTAAGAGTTCTATAAGCTTAATATCCAATGGGTACAATACTATTGGTCCTGAATTTATCTCTTTTCACTAATTACCAATAGTGTCAGGTTCTTACGCTATGAACTTTGGCAAACATTTCCATAATTCTCTTTGAGTATACTTTCTTTGTCCTAGCCACTCCATCACATTGAAGTCAACTACATCTTCTCAGGTTAAATACCATTTTTTATACTTCACATATGTATACTCATATATATGATTTAAATATATAAATTTATATAAATAAATATCACTTTCTAGTTTAATCTCATACAACAGCCCTTATAGCACCTTTGAGTATTTCAGATGTTTTCGCTTAGATTACCACTGGTGGTATCACGAATTTGTTCAGATTTAATATTCTAAGTAGTGACACTATATAGATAAGATAGCAGTATAAGATAAAGTAAGAGAAAATATATATAGGTCAGAGGATTAATTATTGCTTTCCTGGTTGGCTGGTGTGATCGGGAGACAAGAGTACTGGGCTAAGAGACAAAACAACCTGTTAAGCCCATTTTCACTACAGTGTTCATCCACAGGTGACTTAATTTCTATGACTCTCAAAGACTTCTAAAGATACAAAAATAACAATGCCTGCCAGGCCTATCTTCCAGGGTTGTGAAGCTCTTGGTAAAATAGTAAAGCAAAAACAAAGGCAAGTTTGTCTTCCTTGTTATTTGCTACTTTCTAGCCATTGGGTACTTTTTTAGGCAACAGCTATACATTCTCTTTATAAAGCCATTTTACTGTAAGCTGAAAAAACAAAAGAATTGTCAACAAAAATAAACTAGCCAGTTAGTTTACCAGCAAAATGAGTTTATGCGAGGATAGCAGAGGAACTGCAATTCTGGACATGCAAACCACGGTGAAACACAGGCAAGCCCTGAGAACAAAGGAGAGCATCCTTTTAATAGAGGGAAAAACAAGTTGGGAGGAGTTGTTGAGAATGATCCATTGGCTGAGGGTGAGAGTTCGGGGTTGTGGAAACTTTTCATTAGCTGGGTTGCTGCTGGGCAAGGAGAAAATCTTCCTTAAAGTAAAAGTTAAAGTAAGCCTCTTCCTGTGGGTTAGAGTGTGTAAAGTAGACTGTGACAACTGGTATATGCCTGAGAGTTCCCCCTTCAGAACTTCCCAACTCCATTTAAAATTTTATTTGTTTTTTATTTTTAGTAATCTCTACACCCAACGTGGGGCTCGAACTCACAATCCCGAGATCAAGAGTTGCATACTTTCTGACTGAGCCAGTCAGGTGCCCCCCCAAATTTTATTCTGAATGTGCTTTTCCTTTACTCATTTTCACAGAATCTACTGTTTTATCACTGAACACTAAAGAAAGATCATGTCTAGAGATACTATATTAATTTTATATGAAATGTTTAAAAAATCATGGTAAAAAGACATAATGTAAAATGTACCTATTCTGAAGTGTACAGTTCAATGATGTTGAGTATATTTACATTGTTGTACAACCAATCTCCAGAACTTTCTCATCTTGCAAAATAGAAATTCTATACCCATTGAGCAAACCCCCATCAGACCCTGGCAATCAACACTCTACTTTCCGTTTCTATGAATTACACTACTTTAGAGACCCTATATAAGCGGAGTCATCAAGGCTCATCCACGTTGTGGCATGTGAGAGAATTTCCTTCCTTTTTAAGGTTAAATAACATTCCATTGTATGTATATACTACATTTTGTTTACCCATTCATTCACTAAGGGACATTTTCCACCTCTTGGCTATTGTGAATAATGCTTCTATGAACATGGGTGTGTAAAACTATATGAAACTCTTTAACAGTATATATCTGTGCTTAAGTTTTCATTTGATAAATAAAAATGAAAACAAAGCTTGCTCCTTTGAATACTTCAGTTCAAAATCACAAATGCCTTTCTGTGATTACATCTAACAGGGAGTAACTGATTCCTTCACTGGATTAATGCATTTGCCTTTCAAATTCCAAGACATATTCTAAGTAAAATGCGATCACAAAATATATTGAGAGGTATTTAAGAATGACAATATTCCATAAAGAAAAACATATAACAAAAACAAGATTTTTTAAATTAACATTTGGTTAAGGAACATACTTACACCAAAATTATTTAATTTCTCTTGTTTTCCCCATACGCTAAGACCTATATATTTGTAGCAATTTTACAAGAATCTTAAGCCATGCTTCCAAATTTTAGAAATGCTCATAAAGTGCCTATAACTGAAAATCTTTTGTAATGACATATGATAAAATTTTGCATTTTCTGTAGAAAAAAATATAAAGTAAGATTAAGTTTAGACTATTTAAGCCATGACTTTAGGAGAATATGAAACCCAAAGGATCATGAACAACTTGCCCCAAACCACCTAACAAGCGATCCTCAGAAGTTGTATATTACATAATAAATGTAATATACAATTATATATATTACATATATAATATATAACCTAATTCTTTAAAGTTATTGCTATTATTTTTGACAAAATAGATAACTCTTGGTTATTCAAGAAATACCTAGATAATTAAATAGGTCCAGTATTATGGCAACAAACACAGTGCTATGTCAAAGCAGGTACTTAAATATCTGTATCCCTTTCTTTTTCTATTACTTTACCTATTTTTTATGGAGCAGGTAAGAAAGTAAAAAGGATTAAATATGAATCTATTATTTGTTCTATCTTAGCAACACTAATAATGGGTGTGTTGGAAAAGATTGGAATTCTTGCACAGACTGAGGTTTTTAAATTACTGATCAATGTATGTTTATTTGAAATTGTTTGACCTATTTGAAGAATTTTTAAAATTTCATATACATCCAGAATTTAACAGCCTGGTGAGACCTTAGAGATTACCTAATTCAACTCTCTCAATTTACAGATGAAAAAAAAGTTGAGTTTGGAAAAACAAAGGGACCTGTCCAAACTCTCAAAGCTAATTAGTGAGACTAAAGCCTAGGACTAAAGCGTAGGTCATCTAAATCCCAGTCCAGTGTTCTTTCCTTTCTTTCTTTCATGCTGCCCTCCTCACTTCCATACTCATCACAATACTTCTGCATAGACAGGGAAGAGAGAATTATATCTCATTTTATATCTCTTGAAAGTAACTGTTTTGTGCTAATAAATGATTTAATGGTTTGATTTCTTCATTAAAAATAGTCAACATCAATTGAATTTATTGCTAACTTATGATAAAGATCATTAAAAAAAACTTCCTACAATTTAGTGTGTCACCAAACCTTACTAGTGTTTAGCTGCCAGAATATATCACTATTTGAAATTATTCTAGATTAAGGAGGTTATCTCTTGATACATATCAAATCAACAAATACAAGAGCACTCCCTAGTGTTGGGGATAAAAATACAAAGAGCGAAAGGATAAATAATAAAAAAGGTTAAAATAGGTCAAGACAATAGAGTTACAGAAGGAATGGCACAAGGAAGTGCACAAGCAATTGCTAAAGGGAATGGGATCAGATGAAGGAATGAACTGCTCCAGGGTACCATGGCCAAGAAAGCCTTTGTAAAGGAGGGCTTTGTAAAGGAGGTCTCCTGAAGAGACAGAGGAGAAAGGGCGGTGAAGGCAAAGGGAACAGTGTGACAAGAAAAACAAAGATAGATATGTGCATGTTTTACTCAAGGGGGAGTTATCCAAGTTGGCTGGAGCTGCAGGTCTATGGGCAAGGATATACTGGCTGACCAGGTTAAAAAGGAAATTTGGAAACTTGGTTTTGAAAGGCCGTGTGTTTCCTCCCTTCTTTTTTCTAAAAATCAAAACCCTGATGAGTTTTAAAAATGTATGTGAATTCATTCTCATTCGAAGAGAAAATAAAACAATAGCACCTTGATTTTTGAACGAAGAAATGTCCCGATCATGAAAAGGAAAAAAAGAACCATCTACACTGAGAAAAGACAGATTCTGTCACACGACACTTCTCTATGTTCTTATATATCTAATTTGAAATAATAAATGACTTGATAAATCCTAAAATAATACTTAGGTTACTAATATTAAATCACTAATGACATTATCATGTGACTTGAGGAAAAAAATCTAACAACTTCAATTTTAGAAGGATGACCACCTCTTTATGGCTCACAAAGGCACAGTCTGATATAATCACCTATGTAATTCTTAACACCTTGTCTCCCTAAGCCAAAAAATCTAACTGTATAACACTGTGTCCTGGCACCAGTTCTAGAATTTGCATTGTTTTACTCTCCTGTAATTTTATCTGTGATTGGATGTTCTGCGATGAGGCAGGGAATAGACAACAGTATGAGATATTAAAGTCCAAGAGTCTGCCATCAAAAATAAGAACCAAACGAAAAACAAAAAACCCTAAAATGGTATGGACCTCCTAGAGGTTTCAGGGAGGTTATGAGAGAGGATAACTCTGAAGGAGTTCCTCACTGAAAACACTGGCTAAGGGAGATCCCATGTTAAGAGCTGATGTTCCACATATTTGTCCTTAATTAGCTGCCTAGAATTTAGAATGTCTTTTCTCGAAGAAACATTAAAAATGGTAACTAGGTTTCCAGGCTAGGCTAAACAAACAAACAAAACATATTTTAGATAATAACAAAAATTAAAGACTATACATTGACTGTGACAAATAATTATACTAATGTAGATATACTGTAAGATACCTGCTCGTCTGGGACCTAGAACTCCATGGGACAGACCTTTTACCCCACCTTATTTGAGCTGAGTTAAATGCCCCTTCCCATCAAGCCCCCAGTTTCAGCAAGCCAGGATGACTCAGTGACTCTTAAAAACATTCCCGGTTTCCATGAATTTTTAGTCTTTGATGCCCTTCTCCTTAGTCTACCTATCCAAATACTCTCTGACAATATACACATCACATGATGACAGCTAAAATATTCTAAAAATAGAATCTTACAACTCAAGACTGTGGTGCAGGTAAAAGAAATGAAGATAAGAATAGTAAAGCAGGACTTTTCTGACTTACCTATGTGCCAGCTAGGCCTGATTCTGACAGATCACAGATCATGCCTTCAGACCATGATACCAAGCAAGGTGGAATAGCCATGACTTCATAAGCGCATGGGGGGCAGTGACCAAGTATACTCACTCTCTCCCCGGAGCCCAGAACTATTCCTACACATGGTAAGTAATGAGGAAAGAATAAATGATTATATAAGCCTTGCTTCCAAATTTCATCATCATCCTACAGCAGTCCTCCTTCTTCCTATACTACTCATCCCCTTTTCTGTTCTGCCCCTCCAACGTGAATTTAAGGCCAGCCAAGCTGGCCTTCGATGCTCTAAGTTCAAAACCCAAGTAGACACAAAGTTTGTATTAAAATATGGGCTACTGGGGCGCCTGGGTGGCGCAGTCGTTAAGCGTCTGCCTTCGGCTCAGGGTGTGATCCCGGCGTTATGGGATCGAGCCCCACATCAGGCTCCTCCACTATGAGCCTGCTTCTTCCTCTCCCACCCCCTGCTTGTGTTCCCTCTCTCGCTAGCTGTCTCTCTCTGTCAAATAAATAAATAAATAATCTTAAAATATGGGCTACTATATCTGTATACAGAGAGCAATGCCAACCACCGCCCCCCCCCACATGCACGTGTGTGTACACACTTCATGAACAATGGATGTTTAAAAACATGTGGTCAAAAAAGAAATATGGCGGCTCAGGAGATAATCTGGCCTTATTGTAGGCATGCTGGCTATTAACTCTGTAGGATGCTTCCATGCTAATTTCAGTTACACAAAAGGCTACTAATAAGCATTTATTAAAATAAATACAACGGATAATGTAGATAATTTGGGTATTTATAAGTTGGAGAATATTAAGATTCACCAGTTTTAAAAATTTACATACAACTTTTGAGCCTAGGATCCCAGTCCTAATAATTCTAATGTACCCATAAAGTAAAAGAATAAAAGAATAAAATACAATGACATCAGAGTTCCTACTCCCATGCCACCAACTAGTATAAAGTTCTACATCAGTCTATACTTTCCTATTAATATAAACTGAGATTAACATACTTGTTCAAAGTATCTAAAAATATAATACAGGGAAGTAGAAAATTATTTTTGTTGTTTTTCTAAAAATACAGCTTTTTCAGAGTTTTAGCACCGATGTATAAAGTATTAACAATTACAGTAAAAGTAACATTTTCTGTGTTAATACCCTATGGGTCATATTCTGTATTTGCTAGATATGTGCCTTTGAAAAACCCAGTTTTTATACATTGCTTTGAACATTGCTTTATGTTTTATTAAATAGCACCATTTGATATGATAGGACAAAATGGTATTTCCCCAGAAACTGTTTGCTCTGGGGCAGAAATCTCTTGAATCACCAAATATACTCTACAAATCTATAACTATTCTTATTATGACAGTCCTAAGTAAATATACTTATTTACACTTAAGCAGAAACTTCAGTGGAGAGAAATAGTTAGTAACTAATAAAACAAAGGCAGAAGCATAGAACTACAGTCTGGGGATGAAAGGCACAGAGCCTAGTTCATATCTTGCTCTCTCTGAATAATTTGTATCCTTTCGCCACACTCAGTATGATTTCTCAAGACCATCTTTCTCTCCACCCATTTGTATTTCCCCCTCTTTCCAAACATCTGACTCATTTTTATTCAGCCTCATGTAATAAGTTACTCTTGTATTTCGAAACTCATTCACTCAGATTTTCGTGAAATTATAGCAAAAGGAGATCCTCGTGGAATCAAAGCAGTGTGAATGAGTCAAAGAAAGGGAACATGGAGAGCATGGGATAGAGATGAAAGGAAATGGGAAACCATAGGATTCAGGTCTATTCTGCCTGAATCTAAAAAATATTCCTCCTCACAGCAGCAAGGCATAACAAACTATATTCCACTAAGCCTCTAAGTTGGTTTAAGAAATATCATCTACCTACACTAGGTAGCTCATTACAGAAAGCAAGGAAGCAGTTTCAGGTTTCGTAAGTGGATAGCCAGAGCATGGGTGAATACCTCCGTCGCTCTAACTTGCTAGTGTTCCAGTGGCTACTCTCACTTCTCAGACTTAGCCTACAATATTATTTCATATGCCCTTCACAGGGTAGTAGCAAGCTTTCACATGAAGCAACTGCACAAAATTTCCTATCTCATTCATAATATTTTTTACACGAGCACTATTAAGAAGGAATTAACCAACACAGAAAGGTGTGTTCTACCTTTGTGCTCAGTTTGTCTTTCTGAGACTCAAGAGGTTGGGAAGCTGAGATAGGAAGGGAATGACAGACAGGAATGAGAACTTTTGGGTGTGGCTCTGGCTTATGGAGATTGGAGAACCTTCACAATGTCTGAACTCTGAAGTATGCAAAGCGCAATTATCTGCCAAAGCTGATGTTCAGCTCTACACAATTGTGTAATGGGAAACCCTGATGCAATGTCTAAATAACCAAAATCACAGAGATGAAGGGAAGGGTATATCCTTCCCAGTTTTTGTAGGTACAGCATAACCTCAGTGTAACAGCACATAGAAGAAAGATTTAAGGAAAGACTCCATTAAAAACTGCCTTTTAACCAGTTTCAATTGCAATGGCTAATTAAACAGCTTATTTCTCAGTGCCAAACTTGAGATTCCTACTAAAGAAGTTAAAGTCGCATCAATGTTAAAGAATCATTTTGTCACACTCGGAAATAATTCCAGCACACGTTTTCTCCACAAAACGTATCCCACGTATTGTAATCATGCTGTAACCACTGTTCCATTTACACTAACAACAAAAACTACGGGAATATATTTTCATTTCTAGGGAAAGGAGGCAGAGTCACAACATGTAACAGTCTCTTCCACTGCTGGGATGCAGTGCAATACTGCAAAAGGACTAGATAATTTTAAATCATAAGATCATTGCTAAAATCCCGTTGGGCTAATTTTTTATTTCAAAGGCCTTTAAATGCTTTAAAACTAAACGCAACTGAAGCAAATTAAGAAAATAAATGGTAAAGTGTAAAAATAACATAATAGCACAACTACTTCCACTAGTGGAATCAACCAATTGACAATCCCTGTCAAACAAACTCCAACCGCTAAAGGGGGAAGTTTGCTAATTTAAGAAAACTGTATATATGTAGGCTGCTGGGACAACCTCTAGGTGCTGCTGTAGAGACCCCCTTCGTAAAGACTGACTTCTTTCCCGGTATTTTAGCCTCCCCCTCCCCCTAACTGCACTGCACTGCGCAAAGCCATTACAGACAATCACTTCAAACATATTTGCTGTTGAAAAAGCCTCAGAAACTGACTTTCTTCAAGGTTCAAGAAGCCAAACAATGGCTTTTTATTTTTTTATTCCAAATTACACTATAGATGGATGAGCTAGACAAAATACTAGCAGGTTAGCAGGTTGTGTCAAAGCAACCAGGAGGCCGAAGAAGCAAAACCACAGCTACCACTAGAGCCCTCCTCCTTCCCCCAGCCATCTCGCCAAATGGACCATTACTAAATGTTAACATCAATCCTGTGCATAAGTTAAAACTGTCAGATCTGAGATTAGGAGATGTGGGAGTAGGGTGGAGTGGTTCCTGCGACGAGCTCTTAGCAGCACAGACTCCATCTGATATGTAAGCTCCAGCATCCGAGAAGCTGAAGAGAGATGGAAGCTCGGAGGAAAACCGTGCGAGCGTCGCGGGGGGGGAGGGGGAGGCCTTAACGTTCGGATCAGATTAACCAGTGCCCGACCGCGGTCCCCGCGCCCCCGCATCTCCTCTGATCCGCAGCATCCCAACAGCCCAGGGAGCGAGGGACTGCAGAGCCGGGGACTGGTGTCTCCCGCAGGGCCGGACGAAGACAGGGAAGCCAGCCGCTTTACCTGTGATGGACCAGGTCCAGCGGTAGAACTCCACGGTGTCGTTCAGCGCCGTGGACACCACGTTGAGGACACTGCCCGGCTCCGAGTCCAGGAGCCCCATTTCGGCGGTAAGCGGGTGCCGGCGGCAGCGAGAGGAGAAAGCGGAGACACCGTGGGAGGGGTGACCTCAGAGGCGACGGCCGACGGAGCGAGCGGCAGCCGGGGACCCCTTTAACGGCGGCGGCCCAAATGCGTCTCCTCCTCCTCCTCGGGGCGCCGCGGCGACAGGGATGCAGAGGCCGCGTCGACTAGCCGGGCGGAGTAGAAGGTACCGTCCAGGCTCCTAGGAGAAAAAGGAGGAGGAGGAGAAGATCCGCCGTGAGCGCCAGGCGCTGCACCAGTCTGCCGCCTCGCGCCGCCGCCGCTCCAATCTCCTCGGCCCGAGTCACGTGGCCGCGCGCGAGGCGGAGGGGCCTGCGCCCCTCCTCCCGCCCGCGCGCTAGGACTCTTGCGCAGGGATGCGGCTGTCGTGGGACCGCGAGAGTGAGGTCCGCGCAGGCGCGCGCCGTCCCACACCTCTAAGTCTCTCACCCTTTCCCCGGTCGCGCGGGAGCAAAACACCTGGGCCCCTCTTGGCTCTCCACCCCCGCCAGTCTCCCCAAACCTCCTTCTCCGTCTCGCTCCTCAGAAGGATGATATGCCGCACCTGCGGAGGAGTGTACAGCCTTCCCACGGGTGACCTCGCATCCGCCCCCGATGCATCTTAGGAAACAGGACGGGGAAGAATGGGCGTTTTGTGGGCAAGGATGAGGTACGCGAGGTACTTTGGTCCTTACCTGTCATTCACTTTTATTTCCTTTGGGTTCAATTTTTTTTTTCACCCCCACCAGCACATGCCTGTCATGGCAAGAGAAATGCACAACTTATCCCTCTAAGTTAGTCAGGTGATATTTGTCTTCCAAGTTGCAGTGGTGGAGAATGGATTTTGGGGTCTACTCATTAACCAGTTTACGGATAATTTGAATGAATGCTTGCATGTGTTTTGTAAACTTTTTAAATATACATGGAATAATCAAAGCAATATAATTGTCTTAAATAAGGTCGTTATAGCTTCAGAGAAGGAGGAGGACCGAGAGCAGACTTACAGTTAGAGAAGTCCTCTTGGACCTGAAGGAGTTGAGATGAATGTGAAAGGATCATTGTTTCGCAAAGGACAATCTAGGTGAAAGAGGAAAAAATATTTTTTATTTAAAAAAAATGTTTAGATAATAAGGTGGGAGGCAGCAGGATAACCTACCCCTGAAAGTTGAACCCCCTGAAGAGTAGAAAATATACACTACATACAATCTTCATTTGATAGTTTCTGACATCAAACAAGACCTTTGAGAATAGTTTGGTAAACTTCTCACCTACTTGTTACTTAAACACAGGACCTACTCTCTGTTTAACCTTTCCTCCAATTGTTGGTTTAGGATACTCCATTTAGAGTCCACGGAGTCAGGTGTGTGATTGCTTCTGCTCTCTGACACTATTAAAATAATGTGAGTGCTGTTTTTTTATTATATTTCTTTGATATATTTGTTTTCCGTTGATTTGGTTGTATATTCTTTGACTTTATTTTATATTGGGAACGTCCTAGAGGATAAAAATTATTTTCGGTTCGTTGAGGACCTAACTCAGTGCTATAAGTAATATTTATGATGATGTCAAAATTATAACATACGTATTACGGAATTTGAAGACTATTGTAAGTCACAGGAGCTTTAGGAAGAGAAAAGATAATTAAATGTAATTGATTTATTGTTTCAAGCAACCAGTCTTCTTTAATGCTCTCTCCTGAAATTAACCAAATAAGATGTAATTTATCAAATATACTTACCAGATTAAAGTCTTTGGATTGAATTATGGTTTCTCAAGTCTTAACCCCAAGTTATGTGTATCATACTGATTCTAGTAGATATATATAGGTATATATATAGAGGTATGTAAATCTCTCTCTATATATACATACATTTTTTAAAAATCCAGTCAAGTTGTAATACCTGTAGAGTAGATAAAGATCAGTGCTCTACTCATGTACTTTGATGACCTAGCAAAGTTCAGATTAGTTTGGCCTTCATCTAGAAAATTTATTACTACTTTTATATTGTGAAATCCTGGATGCTTTTTATGGAGAACAGATCCCCACCCTCACCTGTATTCATATGCACAAAACATTTTTTCCCAAGTTTTTTTAAAAATTCTAATTAGTTAACATGTATGGTAAAATTGGTTTCAGGTGTACAATTTAGTGATTCCTCACTTACATAAAACACACAGTGCTTGGGGCCCCTGGGTGGCTCGGTCAGCTGAGCATCTGCCTTCAGCTCAGGTCATGATCCCAGGGTCCTGGGACTGAGCCCTGAGTTGGGCTCCCTGCTCAGCAGGGAGTCTGCTTCTCCCTCTCCCTCTGGCTCTCCCCACTGCTCGTGCTCTCACTCTCTCTCTCTCTCAAATAAAATCTTAAAAAAAAAAAAAAACCCAAAACAGTGCTCATCACAGGTGCCCTCTCCTCAGTTTTTTCTCTATAGTTAAGAGTCTATTATGGTTTGCTTCCCTCTCTCTTTTACTTTTTTTTTTTTTAAGACTTTTTATTTATTTGACAGAGAGCAAGCGATAGAGCACAAGCAGGGGGAGCAGCAGAGGGAGAAGCAGGCTCCCCGCTGAGCAAGGAGCCTGATGCAGAACTTGATCCCAGGACCCTGAGGTCATGACCTGAGCTGAAGGCAGATGCTTAACTGACTGAGCCACCCAAGCGCCCCTCTTTTGCTTGTTTAATACAATGTGAACTTGTTAAAACAGCTTCAGACATTTTTCTAGCCTCTTTGTAGTAGAGGCCAACTGAAGTCGCTTCATTCACTAGGGGGCGCCTGTCACATATAAGAAAATCCCAGACAAGTAATGGCAAATCTAAGTCAGGAGTGGCACTTAAGATTTCCTCCACAGTACCTGGAAGGGTAGTATGTTTATTTGCATTTATGAGCTGTCTAAATATAAGCCAAGAACAAGAACCCTAGAACTTACTCACTCAGGAGCTCCATTACACAGCATAGAGACTAACAGTCCAGTACATACTCAATTCACAAGTGGTTTACAAACACTAATGGCTGACCAAGCCAAAGCCTACCTAAGCTGTGCAAAGGGAAGGAGAACTGCACATTTACTCACCTAGAGTGGCAGCTATCTAACCAAGATCTTGGTGGCATCATGACAGAACAAAATCAAACATAAGCATCCATAGTATCTGCAGAATTTTTAGGACTAGAGTTCTTTGTTATGGGTTAAATTCAAGTAAGATAAAGTTATCTACAGAAACTGAGAGAGGATAGGATTATAATAAAAATTGATTTTTTATAAAATTTCAAAATATTTTAACATTTCTTACAGCCCATACAGAGTTAACAACATAAATCAAGCTATTCTAGTGTTTCTGCCTTTCCACATTGTCCATAGCATCAGCAACCTGTGCTTTCAAAAAAAAAAGTGAACCTAGGAATCTGTTGAATCAGGAGTGAAAACAAGTAGCTTGATGAAGAATTGTAGAGGGGCACCTGGGTGGCTCAGTCATTGAGCTTCTGCCTTCAGCTCAGGGCGTGATCCTGGCATTCTGGGATCGAGCCCCACATCAGGCTCCTCCGCTGGGAGCCTGCTTCTTCCTCTCCCAATCCCCCTGCTTGCATTCCCTCTCTCATTGGCTGTCTCTCTCCCTGTCGAATAAATAAATAGAATCTTAAAAAAAAAATTGTAGAAAGACCTTAAATCTTACAGAGGTAAATTGTAGATAATACAGAAAATGGAGAAAATCATTGGTAATACAGTTGACCCTTGAACAACACAGGTTTGAACTGTGTGGGTCCACTTATACATGGATTTTTTCCCCATAAATATATTTGAAAAATTTCGGAGATTTGTAACAATTTGAAAAAAACTCACAGATGAACCACATCATCTAGAAATATCAAAAAAAAATAAAAAATATGTCATGAATGCATAAAATATATATAGGTACTAATCTATTTTATCATTTGCTACCATAAAATATATGCATATCTATTATAAAAAGTTAAAACTTATCAAAACTTACCCACACAAACATTTACAGACCATACATGGCACCATTCACAGTTGAGAGAAATGTAAACAAATGTAAAGATATAATATTAAATCATAACTGCATGAAATTAGTACATACTGTATCATTATAATAACTTCATGGCCCCTTCCTGTTGCTACTGTGGTGAGCTCAAGTGTTGCCAGTAACTGCTTAAAGCACTGTGCAATACTAATCATCTCTGTGTGAATAGTTTGTCTCTCCATTAAACTGCAAATCACAGTAAAAAGAGATCTCTCATGGTTCTCACATATTTTTCATTACGTTTAGTGCAATACTATAAACCTTGAATATCAAGTTTATATCATGGGACCTATAAAAGTGTTGCTAGAGATGCTGGAAGTGCTCCCAAGAAGCAGAGAAAAGTCATGACATCACGAGAAAAAGGTGAATTGCTTGATAATGTAGCATAAATTGAGGTCCACAGCTGCAGTTGCCCGCCATTTCAAGATGAATGAATCCAGGTTAAGGACCGTTGTTCTAAAAAAAAAAATAGAAAAGAGAAAACATGAAGCTGTTACTGCAGCTCTGCCAGCAGGTGCAGAAACATTGCACTTTTTGCAGAATCCCTTTTATCTCATACTGAAAATGCAGCTTTTATGTGGGTTCAGGATTGCTGTAAGAAGGGCACAGCTATAGACTCTAATATGATTTGAAAAAAAGCAGTTATTGTATGACACCTTAAAACAAAAGGAAGCTGAAGTGTGTGATGTTGCAGAATTTAATGCCAGCAAAGGATGGTTTGATAATTTTAAAAAGAAGTTTGGCTTTAAAAATGTCAAGATAACAGGAGAAGCAGCTTCTGTCAACCAAGAAGCAGTAGATGAGTTCCCAGACACCATTAAGAAATTGAAGAGAAAAAAAGAAAGAAAGAAATCATTAAGGAGAAAGGATATCTGCCTAAACAGGTTTTTAATGCAGACAGAAGTACCCTTTTCTGGAATAAAATGCCACAAAAGACATTCATTATTAAGAAAGAGAAGTGAGTATCAGGATTTAAGGCAAGAAGAGATAGGCTAGCTGTACTGTTTTATGCAAATGCAATCAGGTTTATGATCAAGACTGCTCTTATCTACAAAGCTGCTAACCCCTGAGCCTTGACGGGAAAAGATAAACACCAGCTGCCAGTCTTCTGGTTGTACACCAAGAAGGCCCGGACAACAAAAAACCTTTTTCTGGATTGGTCCCATTAATTCATTGTCCCTGAAGTCAGGAAGGACCTTGTCCATAGGGGATTGCCTTTTTTTTTTTTTTTAAGATTTATTTATTTGTTTTAGAGAGAGAGAGAGTGAGCAAGCAGGGGCAGAGAGAGATAGAGAACCCAAAACAGACTCCCCACTGAGCTCAGAGCCCGAAACGGGGCTCAATCCCAGGACCCTGAGATCAGGACCTGAGCTGGCCACTTAACCAACTGAGTACCCAGGCACCCCAGGGATTGCCTTTTAACATTCTTTTGATATTGGACAATGCCTCTGGCCACCCAGCACCCTAGAGTTCAACAGCAAAGTTGTTGAAGTGGTCTACTTGCCCCCAAACACAGTATCTCTAATTCAGCCTCTAGATCAGGGGGTCGTAAGGACCTTTAAGGCTCATTACACATGGTTCTCTGTGGAAGGGATTGTTAACACTATGGAAGAGAACCCTGATAGGGAGAACATCATGAAAGTAAGGAAGGGTTACACCATTGAAAATGTCATCACTGTTATAGAAAAAGCTGTGAAATATGTCAAGCCCAAAGCAATAATTTCCTGCTGGAGAAAACCATGTCGAAATTTTGTGCATAGGATTTATGACAGAGTCGATCAAGGAAATCATGAGAGAGATTGTGGATATGGCAAAAAACCAAAATAAAACAAAAGGTGGTGGGGTGAAGGGTTTCAAGATACAGGTCTTAGAGAAATTCAAGAGCTAATAGGCATCACACAACAAGAATTAACAGAAGACAACTTGATGGAGATGAGTGCTTTTGAACCAGTGCCAGATGATGAGGAAGAAGACATAGAAGAAGCAGTGCCAGAAAACAAACTGACATTAGACAATCTGAAAGAAGTGTTCCGATTATTCAAGACTTTGACTGCTTTTATGACAGACCCTTCTATGATACATTTGCTTTATAATCAACAGTGGAAGAAAGATCGGTACCATATAAAAACATTTTAGAGAAAAGAAAAGGCAAAAAAAGTCAGATGGAAATTCCAGTGCATTTCTGTAAAGTTACTGTGAGACACCTAGTGTGTTTGCCTCTCCGGCTTCCCCTTCCACCTCCTCCACCTCTTCTGCCTCCTGAGGCAGCAAGACCACTGTTCCTCTTTCTCCTCCTCCTGAGCCTACTCAGTGTGAAGATGTTGAGGAAGACCTTTGTGATAATCTGCTTCCACTTAATAAATAATAAATAATCATCATGACATACAGTTAACAAACTTATCTGTTGTGTATGTGTGTGTGTCTTTGTGTGAAAATGTCATAACTGTCATCATCATCATCATCATCATTGCTTAAGTATTCATTGTGTAAAACACGGTGTGTGGGGCTTGTACAGAGTTGGAGAGCCTATCCTTATATAGGCATAAGGTGAGTGATATTTAATAATATCCCTGTATACACAGTTTTGTTAACTTGTCTATTTTCTTAGCATAAATTTTTATAAGGAAAATTTATGAGTCAGGGAGCTTTATATATTTATTTGTCTATTTTTAGGGAGCTTTAATTTAAAAATTTTGATACATAATTACCTTCCAGAAATGTTATATCAATTCACAATTCCACCAAGATCTATGAAAGTGTGCTTATATCCCCATACCCCATTCTCCTCACTGAATTTAATTATGTTTTGTAATCATTACCAATATCATAGGCAAATATTATTTCATTGTTATTTAGTAGTTTATCATATTTACTGGCATTTTAGCTTCTTTGAGAACTGCCTATTTACATTCTTTGCACACTATTATGTCTATTTTTCTTACTGATTTATAAGAGATTTTATGTATTAAAGTTAATGTTTGTCTGCTATATATGTTGCAAGCATATTTTCCCAGTTTATTTGTCTTTTACTGGATTTGTTATAATACTTTTCAACTGGGTATGTTGGAGGCTGGAAATAAGTTAGACTCACCTACTACCACCTCCAAAAGAATTATGTATGAGAATGTCTCGTGGTCATTTTCAAACTGTATAACCTCTGGAAGTTCTAATTCACACTTCAAAGAGTATATGCTATTCCCTTTCCAAGAATCTTTTTTTTTTTTCAAGCTTTTCAGGAATCTAAACTGCAAATAGCTTACATTGGGTAATCACCATATTGGGGTCACCCACTATGTACACCTAGCCTATAGTCTTTCTCTTTTATGGTCAATGCCACTGGTCCAGTCTTCCTTCACATAGCCATCCTTTAAGGCCATGTAGCCACACTTCAAGTCATGCATTCCAGAACAGAGTGATAAATATGTCAAACCATGGTATTTCTGCCAGCTCTTCCTGGCTTGGTTACACCAAGAAAAGTTCTGTCACTCTCAAATGAATATTGTCTGGGTTTCCAGTTCCTTCATTCACTATGTCCTATCACATATCCACCTTTACCAGTGATAAAAACCTTGACCAAGAAATCTGATAATAAATGGAAAGTGTCAAGGAGAATGCCTCTTCACCCTGCTCTTGTCTTCCCATTAGTAAAAGTGAGTCTGGTTTCATTGTAGGACAAGATAGAGGGGTTCTTGAGGGGAAATTAATCATCATTACAGAGGAGAGAAATTGGCTATATTTCAAGAACTTAGTATAAAAATATGACTCTTGGCTCCAGGCCAGTGTTTAGCTAATTCCAGAAGCCATCTTTCGTGAGCCATCCTGATATTGTGGGAATGCCTTAAGGAAAACAACTGTATGTGAATGAATTTAAAGAAATTTTCTAGTCATTAGCTGCAGTGTTTTGGGCCTCGCAACTGTGCAGTGGGACATGCACACAAAATGAATATACAAAAATGAATAATGTCCTTCAAACCTTGGAGAAACCACCTTTATTCTGAAGAACCCATACACAAAACTAAAAGACATCAATAGAGGGAAAATACTGACTTTGATACCATCATTTATACATCTGGTCCTTTTTTCTCTTTTTTTTCCTCACCAGCTCCTTCTATTCTTTCTGACCTTTGAATGTTAGAGTTCTTTCTGGTTGCTTTATAGTCTTCTCTTTTTCTTATAATTATATTTCCTGCCTAAATTATTTGATCCATTCTCCTGGCATTGGTTGTCACCTGTTTATAACTCCAAAAATGTGTATCTCCAGCTTAGATCCTTCTTTCAAGCTCATATCTTACGTAATACTTTCTCTTTGATGTGCCTTAGACATCTGATATTCAGTGTACTAGAACCTATTTCCCCCTACATCTGTTCTTTCGTATTTCTCTGTTTCCACACATGCCAAAAATCATTACTGGCACTTTATCCTCTCTTACCACTGACATCCAATCCATGACCATCAGTTCTACATGCAAAATTTATCTTTGACTTCTTCCACTTACCTCAGCTCTACTACATATACTTTAACCTAAGCCTCTGTTATCTGCTGCACCTTAATCACCTCAATCACCTCGTAACTGAACTCTCTGCATCCATTTCTCACCGACAATTTATTCTCACAACAGTTTAAGTACTTTTTAAAAACTGCACACCAGATCATGGTGCTTCTTGACTTAAAACTTCTTAATGCTCCCACTGCTCTTAGGAAGCTTCCAAGCCTCCACATATGCCCCTGCCATTTCTGCCTTCACCCTACAATGAAGCTATTCTTGACTTTCAGTTTCTTCAAAGAGCCAAGCTCCTCCTTGCCTCAGGGCTTGTGCACACAAATTTTCCCTTTCTTGAAAGGCTCCTTTCATAACCTCCTCTATTAAAGTTAACTTCCACTTTACTATTATCACTTCCATCAAGAAGCTCTTCCTGATTTCCATGACTAGGTTTTATATGCCTTCATGGTATCTTGCACTTTTCTATCACTATTTATATCATTTGATATTATGTATGTATATATTACAGAATAACTGCAAGTAAGAGTGTTTAAAACATGATAGAAGTTTTTCTTCTTATGACTTAGAGAAAATTTTGAAGTTTTTCTTTTTATGACTTACTTGAAGTTTCTTTTTATGACTGTAGGCTGACCAGAGCTAGTAGAAAAGGGTCAGTAAAAAGTAAGCATCTTACAACAATTTCAAAATAAAGTAATTTTTAGACTAAGGTCAAAACTAGACAAATTCAAAATCTTTGTCAAGGACTGTAATACCCATCTCTTATATTTGAATAAATGGACAAAAATATAGATTTGTATCGCAATGTAAATCACTTGACCTTGCTGAGGCTTATGAGATACTAAATCCAATTATGGCAAAATACATATTCTTTTTAGTGCACACAGAACATCCACAAAGATCTAGGATTTTCTGGATCCTCAAATAATTCTCAATAAATTTCAAAGTATTGAAATAATATACCCTATGTTCTCTGACCACACAGGAATTAAATTAGAAATCAATAACAATAAAATACTAATAAAATTGCTATTATATATATTAAGCAACATGATCTTAAGTAACACATGGGGCAAAAAAGAATTAGATAGAGATGAGAAAATATCCCAAAATGAATAATAATTAAAACACAACTGAAATGTGTGGAATGTAACCAAAGCAGCTGTGAGAAGAAAAGAAATAACTTAAAACACTTTTATTAGACAAGGAGAAAGATTTACAATCAATGCTTTAAACTTCTAACTTAAAGAGCTGGGGAGAAAATCAAAATAACAGAAATAAAATAATAAAGAGCAGAAATAAAAGGAAATAGAAAATAGCCAGTTGAGAAAATCAGCATAGCCAACAGTATGAAAGCCAACCTTTGAAAACATTAAGAAAATTGGTAAGCTCTGAGCTAAGATGAAAAAAAGAGAGGGAGAATGAAAGAAGGATATTATCATAGAACCTGCAGGCATGAAAAGGATAATAAGGTAATATGAACAACTTTATGCTGGAAGATTTGATCAATTGGATAAAATGGACTAGTTCCTCAGAAAATGTAACTTACAAAACCAAAACAAGAAGAAATGTGAAATCTGAATAGCCATAAACTATGAGAGAAATTAAGTTTGTGATTTAAAAATGTCCCAACAAAAAGTTCCAGGCCTAAGTAGCATCATTGCCAAAATCTATGAAACATTTAAGGAAGAAATGCCAATCTTACACATTTTTTTTTTAGAATATAGAGGAAAAGATAATTCTTCCCAACTTATTTTATGATGTCAACATAACTCTTATATCAAAATCTAACAAGGACTTGTCAAGAAATGTAAAGTACAGTCTACATTCCTCATGAACACAGATGTAAAATCCTTTAAAAATTTATCAAAGCAAATGCAACAGAATATAAACAGGACAATACATCTTTGATGTGTGTGCACCAAATAACAGCATGTCAAAATACATGAGGCAAAAACTAATAGAACTGCAAGGAGAAGTTGAAAGCTCCATTATTATAATTGGAGACCTCACCACCCTTTTGAGTAGTTGATGGGTGAAGCAGACAGAAAATCAGTAAGAGTATAATTGGCCTAAACAACACTATCAGTCAACCTGATCTGATGTAAAATACTCTTAACAACAGTAGCATATGCCTTCTTCTCAAGCTTATATGGAACATTCACCAAGGTAGACTATATTCTAGGTCATAAACACACCTTAACAAATTGACAAGAATAGAGTCATACAAAGTATGTCCTCAGATCATAATACAATCAAACTAGAAATCAGTAACAGAAAAATAACCTCAAATATTTGAAGATTAGACAACATATTTCTAGGGGCGCCTGGGTGGCTCAGTTGTTAAGCATCTGCCTTTGGCTCAGGTCATGATCCCAGGGTCCTGGGATCGAGCCCCACATCGGGCTCCCTGCTCAGCGGGAAGCCTGCTTCTCCCTCTCCCACTCCCCCTGCTTGTGTTCCCTCTCTAGCTGCATTTCTCTCTGTCAAATAAATAAAATCTTTAAAAAAAAAAAAAAAGACAACATATTCTCAATAACACATAGGTCAAAGAAGAAGTTTCAAGAAAAATTTTAAAACATTCTGAATTAAAATGAAAATACAGGGGCGCCTGGGTGGCTCAGTCGTTAAGCATCTGCCTTCAGCTCAGGGCGTGATCCCAGCGTTCTGGGATCGAGCCCCACATCAGGCTCCTCTGCTGAGAGCCTGCTTCTTCCTCTCCCACTCCCCCTGCTTGTGTGTTTCCCTCTCTCGCTGGCTGTCTCTCTCTCTGTCAAATAAATAAAATCTTTAAAAAAAATAAAATAAAATGAAAATACAACATTAAAACTTGTATGATGTGGCAAAAGCAGTGCTTAGAGAATTTTTTTACAGCATTAAATGAATATATTAGAAAAAGAGATCTAAAATCATTAAGCTTTTATCTTAGGAAGCCAGAAAAAGAAGAGCAATGTAAATTTAAAGCAAGCAGAAGAAAAATTAGAAGAGAAATTACTGAAATTGAAAACAAGGAAACAACAGAGAACAATCAACAAAACCAAAAGCTACATCTTTGAAAACAAAAATAAAATTGATAAAGGTTTAGTAAAGCCAAATAAGGTTTAAAATTGATAAGCCTCTAGCCAAACCAACTTTAAGGAAGAAAGGAAAGAAGACACAAATTATTAACAGAAATGAAAGAGTGCTCATCGCTACTGGTTCCATGGACACTAAAGGATAATAAATGAAGACTGAGCAAATCTGTGTCCACAAATTTGATAACTTAGATGAAACAGACCAATTTCTTGAAAGACACAAATCACCAAAATTCATAAAAAGAGAAATAGAAAATGTAAATGGAATCTGTTTTAAAAATGTAATTAATAATTCATAACCTTTCAAAAAAGAAAGTACACAGTCCAAATGGTTTCACTGATAAATTCCACCAAACATTTAAGGAGGAAATAATACCAAATTCTCTACAATCTCTTCCAGAAAATAGAACCAGAGGGAACACTTTCTAACTCATTCTATGAGGCCACAATTACCACAATACCAAAACCAGATAAAGACATTAAAATAAAGGAAAAACTAGAGACCAAAATGTCTCATTAACATAGATGTAAAAATTCTCAAGAAAATATTACCAAATTAAATCAAACAGTGTATAAAAATAATTAGACACCAAGATCAAGTGGGACTTATTCTAGTTATGCAAGGCTGGGTCAATGTTCAAAAATCAGTATAATCCATCATATCAACAAACTAAAGGAGAAATTCTTACTGGTTTTACCAACTAATACAGAAAAGGCATTTGACAAAATCCAACATCTATTCACAATAAAAACTCTCGGCAAATAAGAAATAAAAGAAATTTCCTCAACTTGGTAAAGAATCTCTACAAACAACCTACAGCTCACATCATATTTAAAATGACAAAATGGATACTTTCTCTTTAGAATAGTGAACAAGACAGGATG
The DNA here is from genome assembly GCF_017311325.1 of Ursus maritimus. Lineage (NCBI taxonomy): Eukaryota > Metazoa > Chordata > Mammalia > Carnivora > Ursidae > Ursus > Ursus maritimus. The sequence goes on from NW_024425452.1 coordinate 30,984,681, forward strand.
CCTGGGTGGCTCAGTCAGTTAAGCATCTGCCTTCAGCTCAGGTCATGATCCCCAGGTCCTGGAATTGAGTCCCCCATCAGACTGCTGGCTCAGCGAGGAGCCTGCTTCTCCCTCTGCCTGCCGCTGTCCCTGCTTGTGCTCTCTCTCTCCCTCTGACAAATAAATAAAATCTTTAAAATAGTGAACAAGACAAGGATATCCTCCCTCATTACTCCTATTCAACATTGTACTGGAAGTGGTAGCCAGTGCAATAAGAAAAGAAAAGGAAATAAGTGTATACAGATTGGAAAACAAGCTATAACACTGATTATCTATATGGAAAATCCTAAAGAATCAACCACAGCAAAAAATTTTTGGCACTAATAAGTAAATATAGGAAGTTCATAGGATACAGGGATAAGATACAGCAGTCAATTGCTGTACCAGTAATGAACAATTGGAATTTGAAATTTCAAAATAGTATCACTTACAATGGCATCTATGAAAATTAAATATTTAGGTATAAATTTAATTTAGGTATATAATCTAAATTATATACAAGTTCTATATATAGAAACTACAAAACCCTAATGAAATAAAAAAAATATATAAGTAAATGGAGAAAAATGATATTCCCTGTTCACTGACTAGAAGACTAAATGTTGTTCAGGTGTCAATTTTTCCCAATCTGATCTACACATCCAAAGCAATACCAATCAAAATCCCAGAAAACTATTTTGTAACTATTAACAAACTGTAAAGTTTTTATTGAAGGCAAAAGAATAGCCAACACAATACTTAAAAACAGAATCAGAGAACTTATACTACTTGATTTCAAGGCTTGCTATCAAGCCACAGTAATCAAGATGGTGTGGTATTGAAAGAATGGATTCATAGAATAATGGAAGAAATATAAAGTCCAGAAATAGACCCACACATATATAGTCAACTGATCTTTGATAAAGGAACAAGGCCAATTCAATGGAAAAAGTATAGTCTTTTCAATAAATGGTGCTGGAAGAATTGTATATCCACATGCAAAACAAAACAACAAAAAAATTAGAGACCATCTATCTTTTATCAAAACTAACTAAAATTGGTCGTAGACCTAAATGTAAAATAATAAAACTTCTGGATGAAAAGATAGGATAAAATCTAGGTGACTTTGGTTAGGCGGATAAGTTTTTAGATATAGCATAAAAGCATAATCCATGAAAGAAAAAAACTGATAAGTCATTAAAATAGAAATTTCTGCTCTGTGGAAGATGGTTTAGAGAATGAAAAAATAAGCCACAGATTTGGAGAAAATATTTGCAGAACACTTATCTGACAAAGGACTTGCATCTGAAATATACAAAGTATTCTTAAAACTTGACAGTAGTAAAGCAAACAACGCAATTTTTTAAAAAAGCAAGAAATCTGGACACCTCACCAAAGAAAATACACAAATGGCAAAAAAACATGTGAGATGCTCAATTTGCTATTAGATGCTCAATTTGCAAATTAAAACAACGAGGGGCGGCTGGGTGGCTCAGTCGTTTAGCATCTGCCTTCAGCTCAGGGCATGATCCCAGAGTACTGGGATCCAGCCCCACATCAGGCTCCTCCGCTGGGAGCCTGCTTCTTCCTGTCCCACTCCCCCTGCCTGTGTTCCTCTCTCGCTGGCTGTCTCTCTCTCTGTCAAATAAATAAATAAAATCTTAAAAAAAAAAAAGAAAAGAAAAAAGAAAAATGTTTAAAAAAATAAAATAAAAATAAAACAACGATATACTACATGCCTATTAGAATGGCTAAGTTCCAAAGAAGACTAACAAATACCAATTGCTGGTAAAGTTACAAAGCAACAGGAACTCTCTCATTCACTGATAGCTGGAATGCAAAAGAAAAAAAAAAAAGGTTCAGCCATTTTGAAAGGTAATTTGGCAGTTTCTAAATATAGTCTTACCGTATAATCCAGAAATTGTGCTTCTGAGTATTTGCCCAAATAATTTGAAAACTTAGGTCCAACAAAAATTTGCACATTGATGTGTATAATAGCTTTATTCATAATCACTAAAAACTGAAAGTAAGCAAGCTGCTCTTGAATGGTACATTCATACAGTGGAATATTATTCATCAATAAAAGTAAATAAGCTATCAAGCCATGAGAGACATGGGTGAAACTTACATGTGTATTGCTAGTTGGAAGAAACTGGCCTGAAAAGGCTATATACTGTATGATTCCAATTGTTTGACATTTCTGAAAAGGCAAAACTATAGAAACAGTAAAAAGACCTGTGGTTTCCATGGGCTCAGGGAGGTAGAAGGTCCTATGTCTAGCACAGGACATTTTGTAGGGCAAGGAAATTATTCTATATGAGACTGTAATGGTAGATAAATAGCAGTATGCGTTTCTCAAAATCCATAAAACTTGACGGCAGAGAATGAGCCTTAACATATGTAAATTTTTCTTAATCATTTAGGAGTTTGAGGAATCCCAAGATGGAATACAGACTGTGACAAAAGAATCTAAGTGTATTACAAAATGTTTAGTATGACCTCAATGAAAGGGGTAAGGGTAAAATTTGCAGATGTAAGTATATTTGGAAATGAGTAGAGTCTGTAAGACTAAAGGCAAAAGGAACTGTAAATAGTCAATGTACTCTAATTGATAAAGTGGTTTCCCACAGGAGTAAAGGTCAACAATTCTGATATTGCTGTATGTGCATACTAGAATTGAACAATTAAGTAAATGCATGGCAAATGATGTGAGTCAGGTTTCTCACTATTGGAGTGGAAGTTTATAGGTAAGCTAGGAGAGGAAGCTAAAATGATCCATGTAGTAATAGATTAGGGTTGGAGACACCAGTGTAAACTCATGTTTACCTTGATATAGATGCAAACAGTTACATATAGATGTATTTATTGATATGTGTATATACACGGGTTACTATATGCATGTATTGTTTTTGCTTTATCAGCTGAGAGGGTTTAGAAGTATTGGTACCCTACTAGCAATAAGCACACTTAGTACCCAGATTTTGGTTTGTAATACTATTCTCCAGTCGAAATAACCAGGGATCCTTGGAAAAATGACTGATTCCAAGACTGGGGCAGGAAATGTATATGATGATCTCAGAACATCTTTTAGTACTAGAAGTCAAAAGAAATTAAAGGGGAAGAAGTAATTGGTGCACGTATGGCAAAAGAACATCAGAGATAACTACAAGAGCTCCCAATGCCCAAAGTTGGAACACTTTGTGCAAAAAAATAGATAAAGTAGTATTGTAACCCAAGGTGTAAAATTAATATTTATGATTGTGTACTGATATAAACAAATGATTAGATAAATGGGAAAGAAGAGAGAAATATCTCTTGCAGAAGAATTCCTAATTATTACGTATATACTCCACCTTCAAGGAGGTGGAATATAGGGGCGCCTGGGTGGCTCAGTCGGTTAAGCGTCTGCCTTTGGCTCAGTTCATGATTCCAGGGTCCTGGGATTGAGTCTCGCATCAGGCTCCTTGCTCAGCAGGGAGCCTGCTTCTCCTCATCTCCCCCTGCTTGTGCTTTTTCTCACTCTCTTTCTGTCAAATAAATAAATAAATAAAATCTTAAAAGAAAAAAAAAGGAGGTGGAGCATAACACCCCATTCCTTAAGTAAGGGCTACACATAGTGACTTCTTTCCAAAGAGTATAATATGGAAAGGGAAGAAAAAGAGTAACTTTACAATGGCTAAATCTGACAGACACTGCCTCAGCCAGGTGATCAGGGTCAACATTAACAATGATAGTATGTACCCTTGCGCTGACGTAATGAGAATGGTGGTTTACCTGTGTGGTCTTTATACCCCAAACCCATAACCCAAGTAGAATCATGTGGAGAACATAAAATAAATTCCATTTGAGGGACATTATATAAAATATCTAACTAGTACTCATTAACACTGTCAAGGTCATCAAAAGCAAAGACAGTTTGAGAAACTGTCATAACCAAGAGGAGCCTAAGGAGACATGAAAACTAAAAGTAATGTATTATCCTGGATGGGATCTTGGAATAGAAAAATAACATTAGGTAAAAACTAAGGAAATCTGAGTAAAGTACTAACTCAGTATTGGTTCAATAATTGAGACAAATGTACCACACTAATGTAAGATGTTATTAATAAGGGAAACTAAGTATAGGGTGTATGGGACTCTTTTTCAGTTTTTATTTAAACTGTCTAAAAAATAAAGACTTTTAAAAATCATAAATAAAACATGAAAAAATAGTTATAACCTTTTGCAGTAATTTCAGTTCTAGGAATATATCTTAAAGAAATACCTACTATGTATCTTGTAGTAAAGTAGGTTTTACAGTAGTACCTAAAGCATAAGCATGTGGTGAAACTTAAATGAAGTCAGCCGTATAAAGTAGTATAAGCACTCAATAAATATTGGTTATTACTGTTTTTGTTATTATTCAAAGCTGACTCTGACTCGGGCACAATCCTCAAAGAACTGACAGGGCAATAGAAAGATAAATAAATAAGCTTATCTATTGCCTCGACTTCTGGCACCCAGTGAATATAGTAGCAATAATGGCATTAACCTCAACAACCTTGATGACAAATTTAATACAGAAGTATGATGGAGTGCAATGGAAACAGGAGGATCTCCTAACTTAAACTGGAGATGTCAGTGGCTTTCTAGAAACGACAAATAGCTAAGACATGTGTCATGAATAAATGTTAACTAATTCATGTGTTCATTCAGCAAACATTCACTGAGTTATTACTATGTATATCAGGCACTATTCCATTGTTTTGAGAAATCAAAAGTGATTTCCCCACCACACTGCCGCCTTCTATAACTTGTACTTTTTCTTTAAATAGTTGAAATCATCCAGTATCATATCTTGGGCCAATGGGCATTCTTTGGAGAAAAATTTCTCTGAAAATTAGTAAGTGTTATCCTGACCAGGGCATATTAGACTTAAATTGCATGCTGCTGATGGGTATTAAGGAGGGCACGTATTGCATGGTGCACTGGGTGTTATACGCAAGTCATGAATCATGGAACGTTACATCAAAAACTGGGGATGTACTGTATGGTGACTAACATAATATAATAAAAAAATTATTATTAAAAAAAGCATTAAATTGCATGGGTTTGTCAGTGTATAGGACCTAAATGATCATAAAATTCTCCCCATTTATAAAGTCAAAGTGGAAAGTGAAATACTATGCTTTCATACTCTACTAAGACCATTAAATCAAGAAATGAAATCAAGTCTGTAAGTAATATGGTTTATCCAGTAGAGCTAACTAACTGATCAGCAAAATCAAATTATAATTGCCATAGACCAAATTAGATTGAGCAACATTTCTTATATTACTAGTCAGATTTTGGTCTAGAATAATACAAAAAAATTCCAAGTAAAGGATGACATGTGAATTAGTGTTGGCCACAAAATTAACACAATTGTAAAATAATTAGTCTCTTGGTAAATTTTTGGTAGTATGCATTTATTCTTTTCTGATCTGTGGTAAATAAGGATAAAACTGAAGAAAAACAACGCATTTTGAGCACATTTTATTAGAGCCTAACAATAGGTTCCTTATTTTCCTTTGGCACTTTGTCTGCAACAGATGATAGATATTAAGAGCAAGTAGGAAGATAGTATGTTATAATGGAAAGCATCCTGGACCAGGAGTCAGGGAGAACTCAGTTCTGTTTTTATCTCTGACTCTAAGGTGTGTGGGCATGGGCAAGTCACTAGTCATTTTACGGCCCTTTTTATCTGATAAATAAAGATAATGTATTCTCTATCTACTTCGCATAATTGTTGTATGGGTCAAATGAGGTAATGAATATGAAAGTATATTTAAATTACAGCATTTTTACCACTGAAATTGTTACTAATAAACATATTTAAAAGAGGATCGGTTCTTCATGGGAAATTGAAAAGATTTTTTAAAAGATATTGTGATATATCTTTCTTCATTAGTAATTGAACTAAGTAATCATATATAATGTTGTAAAATGTACTTTGTACAAAAAGGAAATAAGCATCAATAACTATTTCTTTCCATGGGAAAAGAGTATAGCCCTTTAGGTATTCCGTTATATTTTCTCGTGTTGAAAAAACCTCCCCTAGTACCTTTAAAAGGATTATGCAGATTTGGCCACCACAAATGTAATTTAGATAACGTAGAACTGTTTGTTTTTTTTTTTAAAGAATTTATTTATTTATTTATTTATTTATTTATTTATTTGAGAGAGAGAGAGCACAAGCGGGGTGAGGAGGCTGTGTGTGCAGGGAGAAGGAGAAGCAGGCTCCCCGCTGAGCAGGGAGCCAGATGCAAGACTCGATCCCAGGAGTCTGGGATCGTGACCTGAGCCAAATGCAGACGCTTAACCAACGGAGCCACCCAGGTGCCCTAACTTGGAATTGTTCATTGTTTTTATTGTTCTTAAAAAGAATAACATGAGCTATATTCTCTAATCTTTGATTAGATATTATTTTCTCTCAAAGTTGTTGATGGATATATTGGAAAAGGAGAACTTAAGTATTCTTTAGAATTTTTATCTGTCCCCTCATGACAAATACTTCTATCCCTTCTCCCTATATCATGTTTTCTTCTCAGTCATTTCATAGGAGGCGAGAGAAACATACAGTTCCTCGAACAAGTGTTCGTAAAAAGACAGCCCAAGAGGTGCTGCACAGTGATTTTTAGCTTCCTAGAAGAAGCAGATGTGGATAACGGTCCTCAAAAGTAGCCTTGATCTGCACTAGCAGTGAGGAGGGAAACAGCAGGTGCCCACATTTTGGAGGAAATAACTGAGAAAGAAAAGAGAGAAGGTCTTAGAGGTGGACTGATACCTGCACAGTAATAGAAGTTATTTAAGAGTAGGGACTGTATCTCTATATCTGTGATGCTATGAACAGTGCCTGATAGTGAGTAGATGTTCAACATAAATGCCAAATGTTGAATGGATGGATGGATGGATGGATGAAGAATGGATAAGTAGATATAATAGACTTATCTAGAAAATATAGACTAATGGAATGTATCACAATCTCTTGAAGTCCTATCGACTAGGCAGGATTAAAGGTAGAGGTGGGAATAGCAGCCATGTACCCACACACGCACACACCAGGCATTCTATCTCTTTGTCTAATTACTGTAGCCAGTCTCCACTCTCCTAATTACCATTTGGCAAAAGTAAATAAGACCAAAATACCATGAAGATCGTTATTTACAAGGCACTGAGCTTTACTAATTTGCTAGCTAGGAAATATTAGATTATAGTGTGTGATGAATATTTATAAAAATCTCTGTTCACTATAATTGATATTTGAGAATTTAATTCAAAATTTTGGAGCATTACAAATGTAAATGAGCAGACATTTCTTCTGAGTGGAAATGTGGGGCAAAAGAGTAAAGCTCAATAAAAAGAAAGTCAAAAAGAATAAGAAGGCAAAAAACCCAAAAACATTTTGACAACAAAACAGCTAGAACTAAGTAATGATTTCTTGTAATGTACACATTCTAAAATATCCTTTCTATGCCCAGACTGAATATGAATTTACAGCATCTGTTCTCTTTGATATCATGCAGCAAAAATGGCATGTATCCTATAACACTGCAGGTGAGTAGTAAGAAAAGAAGCAGCTAAGGCCACCATACTCACTATTTTGGTATTTCCAACATAGCACTTCCTGTTCCATAGGCTTTTAATTAAATTATCAATAAAAAAGATATGAATGAAAGTAGCTTATATCAGAGGCAGCAAAGTAAAATTCCTACAACTTCCATAAAACTAACAAAAACAAGTGACATCTTTGTATCTTTTGGCACATATACTCACCAATAAATACAGAAGTAATGATAAAAAGTAGAAAAGCCATGATTTTCCATCAGCTACAGTAATAGTTGCTTCTGGCTAAAACTATTAATAGATGCTAAAATTATTGATTGAAGGATTGTTAAAGAAGAACAGGATAGTCACATAATCTGAAACATCATTTCACACAGATTACATTCATTACGAAGGGGAAAAGAAGGTTTTACAATGGAAAATTGGCAGATAGTACCTTAACAAAATGATTGAGTTAATATGAGCAGTAATGGAAACTGATGTCATGTGTCTTCTGAAGTGAGGCCATGCAAAGGCTACCACGTATGTAATACTACATGATCCCATTTCTCTAAAAGGGCAAGCAGAAAGCTCCTATGTAGTGCCTCTTCAGAAGGCTTTCAGGGAAACTGTCAGGTTCAGTTATAAAATGAATCACAGGTGAAAGTTTTGGGGGTCAGTTTCAGCAAAATGTATTGGCAGCAAGTATTTCTAGGAGATTCTGTGTCCTCTCATGTATTTTATCACATATATCTTTAAAAACAAAGTCATAAAAGCAATACAATACAAAACTTTCCCCCTGGAGTTGCACATACTTGTGTGTGTATATGGTAAGTAATGTATCTCTGTGTTTGAGCGATGAGAGTTTCGTGAGGGAGCTTGGATCAGTCATTATTTGTTACGTATCTCTCAAAAGGTGTCTCTCTTCCATCCTTGCTTTTTTCAGTTTACCCTTGATATTGGAGCCAATGCATCAAAACACGCAGCAGAGGGAAAAATATATACCAGTGAACATCCTTATGCTGAACATTTCAATAACTCAACACTGAGAAACTCATGTGATCGTGGATTCACAGTCCCTGTCTAGCACAGTCCTTGGAGGCGTGGCCTGTCTCCATCCCTTCCTATTCTGCTGTACCCCCAGGAAGCCCAGCTAGCTCGAGGTGTGCCCTGATCCAGTACCTCCCTCATACCAGGGCAGGAGCCCCTCGCCTGAGCCCCAATTCTCACATACACACCAACAAATACTTTTATTAATAAACACATTCAATCTCTGTTACTCATCTAGTGCTCAGCTTACACAGTGTGATTTGTAACCCTAAACATCCACTCTTGTTCCTAACCCCATTCAAGCCCCAAGGAAATGTTTCTCCAAACGTTTTATCCTAGGACCTTTGAAACAAAAGGCACCTGCACCCCTGAGGGTTTGTGGGTTGTGCCACTGCCAACACTGGAGATGGACACTGCTTCAGAGCATTCTTAGTGATAGAAATGCTTAGATTAGAGAAAGACTAATTAACTTGTCAAGTTCTTCCTCTTAACATCATTCCCAGTAGTGTGGAACATCCATTTGCTTGCTTCTCTTTGTGTTTCAATGTATGGGTCTGAAGGCCTTTACCAATTAATATAGTGTTTGTAACAGTTTATGTGGCTGTCCAATATGGTAGACTTAACCACATGTGGTTGTTGGGGCACCTGAAATGTAGCTAGTCTGATGGGGAACTGCTATACGTGTAACATAGACATCTAATTTTTCACAATCAGTGTGAAAAAAAAGAATGTGAAAGACCTCATTAATTATTGTTTTATAGATTACATGTTGGAACAATATTTTAATACTTTGCATTAAATAAAATATATTATTAAAACTAATTTCAATTACTTTAAAGAATTGTGAATAGTCTTCTTTAATTGAGATATAACTGATATATATTACTTTCAGGTGAACAACATAATGATTTAATATTTGTACATACTACAAAATGATCACCAGAATAAGTCTAGTTAACATCTGTCATCATACATAGTTACACATCTTTTCCTTATGATGAGAACTTTTAAGACCTACTCTCTTAGCAACTTTTAAGTATACAATATAGTGTTATTAACTAGAGTCAGTATGCTGTACATTGCATCCCTAGAATTTATTTATTTTTTAATTGAATGTTTTTACCCTTTGACCACATTTACCTATTTTTTCCACCCCTCATCCCCACCTCTGACAACCACCAATTTGTTCTCTGTATCTGTGAGTTTGTTTGGGGTTTTTGTTTTGTTTTAACATTTCACATGTAAGTGAGATCATACAGCATTTGTTTTTGTCTGTCTGAACTTTTTCATTTATCATGATGCCCTCAAGGCCAATGGGTGGATAGTTTTATTTTTATAAAGATGTCTACTAAGATTTAATTAAATGGTTAAAAATGATTTAGAAAATCAACTTTATGTAATGACTTTGATTAAAATTTTTCATATGCAGGCGCCTGGGTGGCTCAGTTGGTTAAGTATCTGCCTTTGGCTCAGGTCATGGTCTCGGGTCCTGGGATTGAGTCCTGCATCGGGCTCCTTGCTTAGCAGGGAGCCTGCTTCTCCCCCTGCCTGCCGTTCCCCCTGTTGCGCTCTCTCTCTGTCAAATAAATAAATAAAATATTTTTAAAAATTTTTTCATATGCATTGATTAGAAATTGTATTTTGACTTAATTTTAATGTACATATAATTTCAATATTTTATAAGAAAATGATTTTTTGGAAAAATATATGTAAAATATCTTAATTTTTATATTTATTTTAATTTTTGCTGAAAATACATTCAAATTTTGTACTGTTAATATAGTTGCAATTAATTTTTAATCTTTTAGCTCTTCACTATCACTAGAACATAAATAATGTAAAAATCTTAATTAGAATAATACAATGAGTGATCTTTTTCTGACGAAAGTAAGAAAAATAAATTCACAGAGTGAGTCAAATTATAAATAATTTATAAATTATAGAGTTTTATGTTATTATTAATATAAACATCTCTGCCCCATCAACAACAAAAAAATCCCTAAAATGTAGAGTAATAATTAAACTCAAATGTCGTCTATGTTTTGCCAACTATCAGTAACAGCCAGCCATAGCTTTAAACATGTATTTTATTCTTGTTGTTATGAATGTACTGTTGTTTCAGTAGGAAGAGAGAACATACTTCATCTTACAGCTTGTTAGCCTGACCTATAACATTTAAATATTTAGATATATGCTTTGTGGACCTCTATCTGTACTCTTGCCATGGAGCTCACAAATATTAGGAGTGGACCTTTTCTGATCGTAAGGGAGACCCAAGGTAACCCAAAATTTCACTTAATAATGAATTAAGTGAAATAGGATATTCTCCATGGAACCACATCATATGGAGTTTCCATGGTTTCTGGGGAGCCTTCAGAGTTGACGACATTTGTATGGCCCTCTCGAGGTCTTTGTGACCCAACTAAAGTGTCCAGCCTAACTCATCTGCACATTTACACCTTGGTCTGGATGGAAAGGGGTGGATATAAGAAATTGGTGGGCAAGAGAATGAACCTAGCAATCTCTTTTTGCATATGTGTCTTCCTACTTTTGCCCTTTCCAGACTAAGTTAAATAGTCTGGCCGGCAATTGCTGAGACAGGTTTAAAGCCAATTCAAAACTTCTGAACTATACGCAATATCATGGCTATGGTGCCAGCTTTTAGTAGAAACTGGGTCAAAGGGTGGAGTAGGTAGAAGCAATGCTCTTCGAAAGGCACACTCAGCCACCTGCCAGCTAAGCTGATTGAGGAGTAAGGCTCTTGAAGAACCCAAGGGAAAGTTGTGAGCAGACTTGTTTACTAAGTTGATTCACATATTATTTAAACAGTCCATGAGACTATTCACTCCACTCTGAAAACTAATGACTATTTTCACTGACAAAAACTATAGAATTATGAATAGTACTTATGGCAGAAATAAAAATGGACTTGGAAGCAAAAGTTCAGAATTCTCATCCTTGTTTTGCTATTTTCCAGACATATAACCCATGGCAAGTCATTAAACTGTTCTAGTCTTCAATCTCCTATCTGCAAAATGATGAAAAAAAAATATTATGCCTATTTCATTAACTGATACGAGGATCAAAATGAAGCTCTTTGCAAATCTCCAGGTTATTTACACTAGAAAACATTACCATTTTTTGTTTTGCTCTTGATATTTCCTTCAGGAACTTATGACCAATTTCCTATAATTACTATTACCATTACATATTGATATGGGTTTATTTGATGTGATTACATTGTAAGATATATTTCTTTCCCAAACGACTACAATTCAGAACTCTAAATCACTAATTATTAAATATCCAAACTTTATTAAAGTACTATTCCAGGGGAACTTACTTTTTTTTAAACCTCAATTTCACTCACTAAGAGTGCTGTATTTTCCCCCTGAATTCCTATTTCTCTCTCTCTCTCCTTTCATTTTAAAAAATCGGATGACATATTTTCTCTAAGATACTTATGTTGTCAAAAAAGTTATCATTTACCAGTGTCTGCTTTTCTTCTGTCTCTCCTTCCTGCGCTCATCTACAGTCGATAGGAAAGGTGCCTCTTAATTTTCTCATCTTGACTGTTTTTACAGAAAAGGACCCTTGTTGCTCCCTTCTTCACCCCCACAGCCATCTGTGGGTTCCACTCCGACAGGACTAGTTGGGCTGTTGGACACTCTCTGTGCAACCTTGCCCTATCAGATAAATCAGGGAGTGAGCCTCTGACAGGTGCTGCTGTCACTATCCCAGATGTCCATGGAGCAAGTGGTACTCTAATCAGATTGTGTGCACACATGGTTGTGCAAGAGGCTATGGGTGCGTGATTTTTCCTTGCCCCAGATAAATGCCTTGCCACATCTGTGCGCTCAGAGTCAGTAAAATCCTTTCTTAAGACTTGAAATAAAAGAGAACATTATGAAAATATTAAGACATTGCTCCTGTTACTAAAAGTTGCACATTTAATTATGTAAGAAGAAAACTTCAGCTACCTAAATATTAGGATAAAATTTAATTATTTTCCTAATAACTGAGGAAAGGCATTGAGTTACTCTATGTATTCAGATAATAAGTTAATGCAGGCCCCTCCCAGGCAACACAATTAGAAGATAATTCTAAATAGGATCAATAAATAGATAGGAAAAGACTTTAACTATTCTGTACATTATATTTAATCTGCAGAAATTATTTTAGAATTTCAGAATACTGTTTATTATGTTTATCCTCACAGCTATGTGTTACAAAGTTAATTATATGTGTTTTAGTTGTTACAAATGTTCTCTAGGAATTCACATTGATGGCTTTTTGGGAATTATCCATTCCAGACAGGTGACCAGTCCCTTAGTATTTCCTTGCCTCACAGGCAAGAAATGGCAAGACTCCCAGAGGAGCTGGCTTCTTTCTGGGCGCGCTCAGAACACTGTACCTTCAGTACAGGTACTATCAGCCTTGCGGATGATTCCAGGACCCTGAATGTGGACCCAAAGCAGCAGATTCCCTGGAAGTGTCCCAGTAGTTCTTCAGTAATCACTGTGAGCACATGACTGATGACTGGAGCCCCCTAGAGTCTTAGTCAAACACAAGACACAGGTACAGCCTTGGGTGGGTGGAACCCCAATTATCACTGAATTTTCCACCAGCCTATAAAAATGGAGCATGGAGTTGGCTTTCAAGTGATTTATAGATTATAAACAAATATGGTAGTTCTTGCACTTTTGAATTTGTGAATTTGAATTGCATTATGGCTTTTAACATACACATTTCACAAACTGGACAAGGAATTAGAATTAATTATTAATTCTTGGTTTGAACAAGAGGTTATTGTTGAGATGATGATCTTAGAATAGTTAGGCTCACAGAGATATAACAGTAATCTTCACTTACTCCTTGGCCCTTTAATTGTGAAAACAGAGTAACGAAGTATAAAGACTAAAATTTTTTTTGAAAAAGCACGACAATTCTATCATCCAAATAAAGCAACTATTTTAATGCTGTGTATATCCTTCCGGTCAATATATATTAACAAGTAACCCATGTCTCCAATTTGAGGAGTATCATGGAGGAATTACAGCAGAATTATTGAAAGCCCAAATTCCTTCCAGCCCTTGATAGAACATCCTTTGGTGTGATTGACTTCTATGTTCCCTTTGGTGGCCTTTAAATTGCTCTTGCTGCCACCTTATGGCTTCTGTTGCTGCTGGCTGCTTTCTTACCAAGGGTGTGGGATAGCTTTATGTGATTTGAAAGCTTGTCACTGCTGAGTTCATTTGAAGATTTTCCTGTGCATCAGGATAACAGACCTGAGGTGCAGCTCCTGTAGGCTCACACCTGTCCGAACATGTCTGGGAAATTTGTGACCAGCCTATTTTCCTGGGGCCTGAAGAGCCTATGGAAAAAGCTTGAGTTTTATCTCCTGCTCGACTACCAGGCATTTGGGGTAAATTGTGAGATATTCTGACAGAAGTCAAATTGAGAGGGGGCTATAGAGAGTCTAATGGAAAAGAATTCATCCTAAGGGTGGAAGGATGGAGACCTAATGGAGTCCCAAGTATCAAACCCCTAGTCATCAGAGGAGAAAAGAGATTCTGAGTATACCTTTATGACTATCACACCTGTTCTTAGTCCCGTCCCATACATTTCTTGTCTGGGTCTACATCAAATGAGCACGATAAGTAAAAAATGGAAGAACATTCACTGAACACTTCATAAAACATGAAGGCATGCACACAGATATATTGCATTGCTTTTGACCCCTCAGAATGAATGTTACCAATTGGAGGCAGATAACCCCAATTTGCCGTAGATCACCAAGTTTTGGTTCTGCAAACTTTTAAGAATTGCAGCATGTGTGGTGACATCCTTTGTACTCAGTGGATTAGGAACAGGGTGAAGAATGAGACGCTTGGGGGAACAGGATCCGGGAAAGCTGTGGTGACCGTTGGAGGAGAAATGTGGTATCTAGTAAGGTATCTGTATCTCCAATCACAAGTAAGACATCCCCTACGACTCTCAGAAATGCTAAAGGGAGCATCCTTAGGGGTTGAGGATCAGCTTTATGCAACTAGGGTAATAAGATCTAAACTCTGAGTCGTCTTCAAATGACCGTGACCCCGAATGCACCTACAGGCTGGCAAGGTCCCTTTAGAGATAGATGCAGGCTCACAATAACCACAGATGGAAAATGCAGCTACATTTAACTACCATCTGGTCAAAATGGCTTAGTCTCTTAGGTTTTTAATAGTTCCCCTTGACTTATTATTTTTCTTTCATTTTTATTCAGCACATATTTATTAAGTATATCCTTTGTGCAGGGGGATATAGTATATAGTGTGCAAAACATATTTTAATCAAGTCCTTACAGACCTCTTAGCCTGGTGGACAACACAGATTCATCTATTTATTCATTCAACAATTTTTATTAATTTCCTACAATATGCTGGGTATCATTCAATGTTTTGGGCATAATAATGAATAAGTAAACAAGGAAGGATTTTAGTTTCAAAATGCTTTCTTGGTAGGAGTAGATAATAAACAAGGATAATAAGTTATAAACACAAAGATCAACAAAAGATAAATAACTACAGATAGGGCTAAGTACAGGGAAGGGAATAAGCATAGTGACATGATGACAGACAACTGAAAGGCCTCACTGAAGAGGTAATTTTTGAACAGGAATCTAAAAGATGGAAAAGAGCCAACCGCCGGAGATCTGCAGATGAGTGTTCCAGGTAAAAGCAACAATAAAAGGCAGGGCCCTTAGGTGAGAAAAAATTCAGTGTGTTCAAGGAACTGAGAGGAAGCCAGTGAGCTAGAGCTTAGTGAGAGAGGAGAATGTGAAGAGAATCGGGAAGGGCCAAACAATACAGGGCCTTAGACTTTGGTTAGGAGCATGGCCTCTTGCTTTGGTTACTAGGACGGCTATGGATGTTATAAGCAAGGCACAGTCATAATCCTAGACATTACAGTCACAGGTGCTGAGATTTTTCATTTCCATTTCCATTTGCTAACGGTACTCTCTCTCAGTTCTCAAGAAACTTAAATTCTGAAGAGCTGGTCCTGAGAAAATGTCAGCTGGCACCATTCAATGACTTACCACCAAGTCCATTCTTCGCACTAACGTGTGGTGTCTCTGCATTGACTCAAATATCTGCACTCCTGCTTACTCCCTCGGGAGACGTAATATGGGGCACTCCCTGAGACACTTGGTTTCCTCCTTTTTGCTGGAGGATTTCCATCCAAGACTAACTGTCTAGCAGCTGCCCCTCCCAGGAGGTTCATGGTGGTGAAACTTTTATAGGCCTACCTTTCACATTAGAACAGTCCTATGTTGGGGGTACATGGGTGGCTCACCAGTTAAGTATCCGACTCTTGACATTAGCTCAGATCTTGATCTCAGGGTTGTGACGCAAGCCCTAGTGTGGAGCCCACTAAAAAAATTAAAAACCAAAAAAAAAAAAAAAAGCCATAGGTTGAGTAATTTGGCAACATACACATAAAACTTGTAATTTAAAAGTCTTAATAATAGTAAGATAACAGGGAAAAGGGCAGAGATGTCCTGCAGACCTGATAGGACCCTGAGAAGAATGATTGGAGCAGCCAAAGGAAGACAATTCAAATACTATGTAGTGGCTGCCTGTTTTTTTTTTTTTTTAGATTTTATTTATTCATTTGAGAGAGAGACACCATAAGTGGGGTGCAGGGGGTGCAGAGGGAGACGGAGAGGGAGAAGCAGACTCCCCATTGAGCAGGAAGCCCAACGAGGGGCTTGATCCCAGGACCCCGAGACCACGACCTGAGCCAAAGGCAGATGCTTAACTGACTGAGCCACCCAGGCACACTGGCTGTCTGTTCTTATATATGGACACATGTCCAAAACCCAAGGGACTCTCAGAAATAGTGGAGGAACATGGATTTTTCAGAGAAACAGAAGTCTTAATTAGCAGGTAGGAAAGACTGAGTCACCAGAAGGCTAAAATATGGAACACAACTCCATCTTCAAAGTATCTCCTAAGCATTTTGAAAATATTTGGGGCTTCCTAATGGGATTTCTCATTTATGTTTATTTTACTTTCATCCATTCACCCACAATTAAAGAAATGTGTGTGTATGTATATGTATATAGTATATATACACATATATGTTTGCATAATTACATTTATGTATATAGTTTTAACTATATTAGTCACTATATATGCTGACATATATATATATTATATATGGACTGAATGTTTGTGTCGCCCTAAAATTCATATATTAAAATCCAAAATGTGGGACACCTGGGTGGCTCAGTCGGTTAAGCGTCTGCCTTTGGCTCAGGTCATGATCCCAGGGTCCTGGGATCAAGCCCCACGTTGGGATCTTTGCTCGGTGGAGAGCCTGCTTCTCCCTCTGCCTGCTGCTCCCCCTGCTTGTGCTCTCTCTCTCCCTGACAAATAAATAAAATTTAAAAAAAAATCCAAAATGTATATGGACACCCCCAATGGGATATGTTCTTATAAGAAAAGACTTTCCTCTCTCTGTTTTTCTCAGTCTGTACACAGAGGAAGACCATTCGAGGGACATGCTGAGAAGGTGGCCATCTGCAAGCTGAGAAACGAGGCCTCAGTGGACACCAATCCTGCTAGAACCTTGATCTTGGACTTCCAGCCTCCAGAACTGTGGGAAAATAGATTTCTGTTGTTTAATCCATTCATTTTCCTGCTTCTTTGAACAACCGGTAATGTTGTCAATTACATGTCAGACATTGTGAATTGGATCTGATTGGATTTTCTTGTATTTCTATACATCTTCTTAAGCTTTGTTTTGGGATTCAGTTAAATCATGTGGAAACAACTTGATTCTTTGAAGGCTTGCTCCTATGTTTTGTTAGGCTGGACCAGTGCAGTTTGTAGTTTAGGGCTAGTTTTGCTCCAGTACTGAGGCGATGTATAAGTCCTTCGTCTGATGCTCTGTGAACATGAACTATCCCTTGTTTTTTATGGGCTCTAGAGATTATTCCCTCTGATCCTGTCAGCTATTATTTTCCCCTGGCCTTGGGGGAAAATAAGACACATGCACTCATTGGTACTCAGCCAGAGCCTCAAGAGGCCTCTCTGTAGATTTCCAGAATTCTCTCCTGTCCTGCTCACTTTTTTTTCCTGGTACTCTGCCCTGTGAACTTTAGCTGCCTTGGCCATCCGAACTCCCATCTCCTTAACTTATGGCTTTCCCCCTTCCTATACTGCATCTTGGAAACTCTCTTTAGGCACTAATGCAGAGACGATGTCAGGGCTCATTTGTTTGTTTCCTTGCCCTTAGGGATCATTGTCCTATGCTGTCTGGTAGCTAATGCTTGAAAATGTTTATTTCATTTATTTTGTTCAGCTTTTGTTTCCAGAGAATAAATCTGGACTGTGTTTCCCCATCTTGGCTGGACTGTAATTATGTATTTGAGAATTTTATTTTTATAAACCTAAATTAAATAAAATAAAATTAAATTTCATATTAATTTTATCCTTTTTAATTCTCTTCTAACATTTTGCATTTTTTGCTTTAATTAGTATGTGAAAAATGAATAAACATTATTTCTGTGTGTTTGTCACACAGATAAAACATGTAGTTTAGAGTAAGAGCAGGGATAGAGTTCTGAGGCCTTCTACTAGGGATCAACGTGAAGTTCTCCTCAAACCATCAGGCAGTGTTCCCTGAGAATAATGATTCAGAGTTGCAGGATCATCTCACGTTAACAGCATGGAGCTTACATACCCATCTCCTATCCACAAAAACAGTGAGACAGTCTTTATCACTTTCTTTGCAAAAATGAAGGTATTCTATGTTTATTGCCTTCCCTAAATTTAGAAACTGTCACAATGAGAGTTTAGTTTATTCTATATGGCTTTTTCTTAATGAATTCATATTGGTATCTGCAGATCTCTGCTTCCAAACAATTCTATACTCCAGAATTGAACTAAAAATCCACATCAAGATAACACAGACCTATAGCTTCCAAATTTTACCTTTTTTTAAAAAGAGCCATTTGTTCATTTCTGATTTTCCATCATTGCTATTTATCATGACTTTTCAGAAACTGCCAAAAAACTATAATGCAATTTTTTTCAATATTCTGCTTATTACCTTCAGTATATTACGCAGCTTTGTGAGGTTCCTTCTATATAGACGAGATTGAAAACATATGGTTAAAATTTTTTTAAAAAGTCATTGTGTTAGAAAATTTTAATGAAATTTAAATCTTTCTTATACAGCTTCACCTGGTAAGAGTTTCAACTGTATTTGTTTTTTGTTTTGGGGGGTTTCTTTTCTTTTCTTCTTTTCTTTCTTTCTTTCTTTCTTTCTTTCTCTTTCTTTCTTTCTCTTTCTTTCTTTCTTTCTTTCTTTCTTTCTTTCTTTCTTTCATTCTTTTTTTATTTTTTTAGAGAGTGGGAGAGAAGAGGGGCAGAGGGAGAAGGAGGGAGAGAATCTCAAGCAGGGGCCACACCCAGAGCAAAGCCTAACACTGAGCTTAAGTTCAGGACCCTGAGATAAGGACCTGAGCCCAAATCAAGAGTCAGATGCTTAATTGACTGAGCTACCTAGGTGCCCCAACCATATTTGTTTTTAAGATTGTCAGTTTGAATGCTATTATCCATGATGGAGAAAAAAGAAAAATAGGAATCTTACTTGAATAACTAAATAATACCCGGTGTCCAAGTAGTAGTCCCAAACTGTCACTGCTGTTTTCCTTGGTCAGAACATAATCTAAACTGTCATTGCCATTTCTCTTCATAATCCTGAAGTACTCTTTTAGCTGCCCTTGCCCCCGCCCTCTTCTTTCTTTTGGAAAAGGCTTGGTCCATTCTGTGGCGTGTCCCTTTCCTGCTATTATTTTTACAGGCTCTCACCATTCTTATAGGTTCACACCATTCCTATATGCACCCAAAGCAGGTATACTAATAAATTTTTAACCCTAGAATAAATCACTGTAAAGCAGTGCATAACTGATTACATTCTGTGAAAACTTATCATTGATTAGAAATTTAGCTTCCACACATGCACAAAGTAAATCCAAGTATGGGAAATAGTTTCTGGAACCAAAGTTTGGGGTTTAGTGAATTCATGTAAAATGACTTCAATAATTGAATTTTTTTAAAAAAAGCAGCCATACTAACAGAGAATCATCAGATTAGCAACAAAGTGACATGACGAGGGGCGCCTGGGTGGCTCAGTCATAAAGCATAAAAGTCATAAAGCCTTCGGCTCAGGGCGTGATCCCAGGACCCTGGGGTCAAGTCCCATGTCAGGCTCCCTGCTCTGCTGGGAGCCTGCTTCTTCCTCTCCCACTCCCCCTGCTTGTGTTCCCTCTCTTGCTGGTTGTCTCTCTCTCTGTCAAATAAATAAATAAAATCTTTAAAAAATAAAAAAAAAACAAAAACAACAACAACAACAAAAAAACCAAAGTGACATGATGATAATGGCAAAGTTACATGGTCCAAACTTTTGTGTAAAAAAATTGTGAAGCTGGGGCACCTGGGTGGCACAGCGGTTAAGCGTCTGCCTTCGGCTCAGGGCGTGATCCCGGCGTTATGGGATCGAGCCCCACATCAGGCTCCTCTGCTATGAGCCTGCTTCTTCCTCTCCCACTCCCCCTGCTTGTGTTCCCTCTCTCGCTGGCTGTCTCTATCCTGTTGAATAAATAAATAAAATCTTAAATAAAAAAAAAAATTGTGAAGCTTTCCATCTTGAAATCATAACCTCTTAGTCAATTGTATTGTATTATGGAAGACTTACTGAAAATAAACAAGTTCATTTACTGTCAGATGAAGTTGGTTTTAAGACAAACTCGTAATTGTGGTATATTATCTTGACTAGAACAAGTTCATTTCCTTACTTGTCTCTGGAGGTGGCTTCTCATTGGTCTATGATTCCAATGGCCTGAATGAACAACAGTTAAGGATCAAAACCTCTTTGGATAGGTAAGTCGGAAGCATTGATTCTGGGTAAAGTAGGAGAGCCATGGACATCCTCATATGTAGATGTCTAAACACTGCAGTGGAACTATTCATCCCAATATGGCACATTGTTACATACCTCTCATGAAAACAATCAATAAAACATTTAGCCAAGAATGGTACCTACTTTTGTTTCTGAATAGCTTGTAATGATAACCTGCCAATAAAGAGTTGCTGAGAATTGTGTAGGACACAGTAAAAAGGTTCTTTTAGCACTTACAGGAAGCTTACATAGTTAGTTTACTGTACTCAAGAAGTCTACAAATCTGGTAGAAGAAATAGGATTCTGAACTACTACAATGGTTGCAAATGTTAGTATTTAGCATAACATTCATTGAGTGTCTACAAAGTACCAGATACCATTCTAAGCACTTAGGATACTGTAACCAACAAAGTAGACAAAAATTCCTGCGCTTATGGAGTTTACATTCTAGTGGGGGAGTGGGTAGAGAGTCAGAAAATAAATAAGATAAATAAGTATGCCAGATAAGTGAAACTAGGGGATTTTATAGACTACTGCTGGAAATACAATGCAAACCACATATGTAATTGTCAATTTTCCATTAACCATATTAAAAAACTAAGAAGAAACAAGTGAAATTAAATCTCATTAAATTTTTTATTTTGGAATAATTTTTGGTTTACACAAGTTTGCAAATGTAGTACAGAAAATTGGTGTATAGGTGCGCCTGGGTGGCTCAGTCGTTAAGCGTCTGCCTTCGGCTCAGGGCGTGATCCCGGAGTCCTGGGATTGAGCCCCACATCAGGCTCCCTGGGAGCCTGCTTCTTCCTCTCCCACTCCCCCTGCTTGTGTTCCCTCTCTCGCTGCCTGTCTCTCTCTCTCTGTCATATAAATAAATAAAATCTTAAAAAAAAAAAAAAGAAAATTGGTGTATACTCTTCACTCAATTTCCCTATTTTTAAGGTCTTATATTACTGTGATACATTTGTCAAAATTAAGACACCAACACTGGTACATTACTATTAACTAAATCACAGTTATCTACTATTTGGATTTCATCAGTTTGCCCATTAATGTCCACTTTCTGTTCCAGGGTCCGATCCATGATACCGTATTGCATTTAGTTGTCATGTCTCCTTAGTCTCCTCTGGTCTGTGACAGGGGATATCAATTTTAATAATATATCTTATTTAATACAATATATAAAAATATCATTTCAAACTGTGATCAATATTTATATTATCTATTTTTTCATACTAAGTCTTCAAAATACAGTATTTATATTTACAACATATAAGCACTTTCACAGAAAGTACTTAGTCTGCATTTACATCTCACAAGATTTACATTTGAAAAAGTAGATTCACATACTCAGGTTCTAAACATACTTAAAAGTCTTCCAATAATTGCCCAGAACGTTTTAATGAACCTAATTATTTTAAAAATTCTGTTCCTCAGACGCACTAACCACCTTTCAAGTGCTCAATAGCCTATGTAGCTAGTAGTTACCATTTTGAACAGTACAGCTCTAGACCATCGTAAGGACTTCTGGCTTTTATTCTGGGTGAGAAAGGGAGCTCTGGAGGGTTTTGAGCAAAGGAGTGACGTGATGTGTAAAAATACATAGCCAGTAGATATGATAAGATGCAGTAAGTGAGGAAGGGCTTTCCCGCTGGTTAAGTGGCTAGCCAGAGCTGGGAATGCGAGGGTGCTAAGGACAGTTTTGGAGTTAACAAGTGACAGCTGTAGCTCATTTCCTACACATACACAAAACCAACCAGGCCGTTCCACCATACACCATATGTTCTAACGCTGGTACAATAAAGACATCTCTTGGACTGGCAGAGAAGAGAAAGCGTTGCCTTGAACCACAAAGCCACTTTAATAGTAGAGGCCCAGCGAAGGTAGATTAGTAGGGAGGTACCCTTTCCCTGAGGGCACCTGAGCTCCTAAATGGGACAAATTCGGAGCGAGGAGGCAGATCAGGCCAGTTCAGGCCACCGCAATCCAGGCGGGCTTGTGAATTCTGACAAAGGGGAGGGCCCTGGCTTGAAGACGAAGCGCGGAGTTATTTTAGGACAGCAGGAAGGCACAAATGCAAGCTCAAGGACGAAAAGCACCGAGATTCTTGCGCAAGCCGCAGAGTGGAAGGTAGCTCTGCGAACGAACATTTCTTGCCATATCCTCCCTAAGTCGGGCAGTGGGGAGGGCGAAGGACGGAATCGGTGGCAGCGCGGCGGCAAAGGCCAAGTCACAGGGCAGCTTTTAGGTCCTGATGCTGGGAGCAACGGTCCCCGTCACTATTTTCCTCTCACCTGGTAGCTCCGCCCAGGGGTGGCTTCCTCCCCTGCAAAAATCTGGCCCGGTTAAACGGGAAAGGGCAGGAAAACTGGCCTATTGACACCGGGAAACGCCTACCAAATACCAGCACCTAGGTACCGCCCGCGCCCATCGGGTGGAGTCAGAGCGCAGGAACCTCCTAAGGCGGAACTGGCGGATCGCAGGGAGCGGGGCGGTGCTGATGCACACAAGCCAATCACGGCAGACGCTTGCACGTGACTAGAACTGACCTATAGGCAGTCGCGACGATAGCGGCGGGGAAATTCAAACGTGTCTGAGGAGAGGGATCTGGATTCCATCTTTTCCTCCCAACTGCGCTTTCTGGCGGTGAGTTCTCGCTCGCGGGCACGCCGAGGAACGGCGGCAGCCGGTGTGTGGGCTCTTTAGCCGCGAGGGCCGGTGAGTGGTGAGGGCGAGGCGGGGAGGACTCAGAGCCTGGTAAAAGACGTAGGGCGCGGCTAAACGAACTGAAGGGGGAGGGGAGGTGTCCCTGCTTCCGCCAATCCAGCTGGTGGTCAGGAAGATTTTGTTGAGAACCCAGGAAACAAGAGGTGGGTGTGTACCTCGCTGAAGAGGGCCTGGCGGGCACCTGGGGAAAGTTTTGGGGGAAATGAAATCGTCTTCCAAAGGAAACGCCCTCTTCTCTGATGTTTTAGAACAGGGGGAGGAGACGGTGACCCCGTTCTGACAGTTACCTTTTGAACCGGACTTCAAATAGTGGTATCTAGCTGCCCACCTTATCGCCCCTTTTTATTGTCAAACTCGAGGTCAGGGGCGTCATTGATATCCGTTATCCTGGGCTACTGGGTAAATGTCTGAGAATCACAAACCTGAGATTTACAGGAAGAACGACTGCAGACACTTTGCAACATCACCACCGTGCAGATGAGCAAGTACTCAATGCTATAAGAATACAGTGGATTTTTGGTTTTAGAATGATTAAGAGAGCAAATCATAATTCTGCCAGATAGGCATAAGAACAAGCCTTGTAAATATCTCATTTATCAGTAAAAGGCAATAATGTGTATATATTCTGCTTTGAAAGCGCAATGTGCAGGCTTACTCGCATACAGCAGGTGAATAAAAAAATGGTTTTCATTATCAAAAATATTCTTTATGTCTATATGTCACTACCAGAATTCAAGCAACCATTACCTCACGTTTAAAAAAAAAGATGACTGAATTTGCAAATGGCCCAGAGGAAATAATTCTGGAAAAAGAGTGAAAGGAAAGTGTGGAAGAAAAATGGAAAGTTTGAAAGCAAGGAAGGCAGCAATTTCTGTGTTGTGCAATGGCTTCGTTGAAGTTCTTTTGGGAAGAAAAGGTGTATCTGGCCTATTGGAAACCTTGCTGGACAAATTACAAGGATGTGCTGTTGTTTTTATGCACATAGTTTCATGAATACTACTCTGATAATATCTGTGTTTAGATGTGTTCGTGTAACTAATGCTTTCGACTTTTGGGTTCTAAAAGGCTAGTTGAAACATTTTTTTTTCTTTAATGATAGTAAAAAGGAATGATTTTTTTTTTTTGCCCTAGAAATGGAGGCTGAGGATTTAAGTGGCAGAGAATTGACAATTGATTCTATAATGAACAAAGTAAGAGATATTAAAAATAAATTTAAAAATGAAGACCTTACTGATGAGCTAAGCTTGAGTAAAGTCTCCGCTGATACTACAGGTGAGTTCCTTTTCTTTGAGTGCCGGCTAAGGTGAAAGTATGAAGTGTTAACCACTTGTATTTCATAAATGTAATTTTCTCAGTAATTGTTGCTTACCGATTAGACTACAAACACTTTATATTTTAACCCTTCTGTGTGGAAATGTTCCCACAATTTTCTGCTTTCTTAGAGACGGAAACTGACTATAGTGTGCTCTTAACTCTTCCATTACTATCAGCTGTTATTTCTGTTGATATGTCTGCCATCAGTAGATATGCCATTTTTTTCCATTCCTTTTTTGCTGCAAACTGAGAAAATGTCATGAATCTTAATGAAATTACGTAGAAACTTAAAGTCAGACACTCCATTTTTGATTGGGGAGAATCTTCCTACTACTCCCCCTTTAAATCTCTTTTCCCTTCCTTACTCTGTTCCACGAGAGTGACTTCCCTGCTATCTCTCCTATATGCTAGACCAGTGCCTTTGTTCTTGCTCTCTGCTTTGAACACCATTCCCAAGATTATCTGCCTACTCTTAGCTTTTCCGGGTCTGTTCACAGGTCCTTTCAGTGAGGCCTTTCCTAACCCACCTATTTAAAATAGCAGCCTGCTGGTGTGAGCGTGTGTATCCTTTCCCTGTATTATTTTTCTCGACAGCATTAATCACCTTATATCTAATTTACTCATGAATTTATTTGTTTTCTGTCTTCTCCACTAGAATGTGAGCTCTGTGAAGGAATGATTTTTATCTGCTTTGTTTTATCTACAGGGCTTAGAGTGGTGCCTGACATGTGGTAGATACTCAAATTTTTATTGGATGATGAATGAGTAAAAGTGCCCAAAGTTTAATACCCTAGCTTTATGAACATTTAGCTCAGAAGCCTAATTCTTTTTATATTTCAGATTATTGAGGTTGTTTGAAAAGTGACCTTTGGATAAATTTGTTATATCTATACTGACTATTAAATGGATGAGGGATTGACAAGAATTGGAAGAACCTGAAATCTAGTCATGATGGTAGATCATATTAACTTGAAACAACCTAGAAAATAGTCATTTTGGTGTTAAGCAAAGTCTTAGTGGAATATTACCATACTTTATTATGTACTTAAAATAATGTTAAAGCTTGCACACACCAAAATGAGTACTTATTTAAAATTCTTAGCTAGGGGCGCCTGGGTGGCCTTCCGCTCAGGTCCGTGATCCTGGGGTCCTGGGATCGAGTTCTGTATCATGCTCCCTGCTTGGGGGGGAGCCCGCTTCTCCCTCTCCTTCTGCCTCTCCCCTGCTTGTGCTCTCTCTCACGTGCTCTCTCTCTCTTTCAAATAAATAAAATCTTTAAAAAGAAATAATAAAATTCTTAGCTCGGTCAAAACTGTAAATACTTAATATATATTGATAACTGGGATATAAGACATTATCATAAGTATTGAGGGAAATCCAAAGATTAAAACCTTGGTTTCTAGGTGACAAGAATTTATGTAATCACTACACTGCACTGTAAAATATGTTTGGCTTCAAATAAATACTAACACAATAAAGACACAATTTAAGTTCTGAGTAAAGAAAGAATGGAGTGCTCAGAGGCATGAGGAGTTCATTTGCAAACACAGTGTTTTTGTTTTTTAAATTTTATTTAAATTCAATTAATTAACATATAATGTATTATTAGTTTCAGAAGTAAAGGTCAGTGATGAATCAGTCTTCTATAACACCCAGTGCTCATTACTTCAGTGCCCTCCTTAATGTCCACCACCCAGTTACCCCATCTCCCTACCCCTCTTTCCTCCAGCAACCCTCAGTTTATTTCCTACGCTTAAGAGTCTCTTATGGTTTGTCTCCCTCTCTGGTTTTGTCTTGTTTTATTTTTTCGTCTCTTCCCCTGTGATCCTGTTCTGTTCCTTAAACTCCACATATGACTGAGATTGTATGATAATTGTCTTTCTCTGATTGACTTATTTTGCTACCATAATACCCTCTAGTTCCATCCACGTCATTGCAAATGGCAAGATTTCATTTTTGGGGGAATGCCTGGGTGGCTCAGTCAGTTAAGTATCTGCCTTCGGCTCAGGTCATGATTTCAGGGTCTTGGGATCAAGTCCTACATCGGGCTCCTTGCTCAGCGGGGAGCCTGCAGCAACCCCTGCTTGTGCTGTCTCTCTGACAAATAAATAAATAAAATCTTTTTTAAAAAGGTTTCATTTTTTGATGGCTGAGTAGTATTCCATTGTGTGTGTGTGTGTGTGTGTGTGTGTGTGTGTGTATGTGTGTATCTGTGTATACACATACCACATCTTTATTCATTCATCTGTTGATGGACATCTGGGCTCTTTCCATAGTTTGGCTATTGTGGACATTGGTGCTAGAAACATAGGGTTCAGGTGCCCCTTCGGATCACTACATTTGTATCTTTGGGATAAATACCCAGTAGTGCAATTGCTAGGCTGTAGGGTAACTCTATTTTCAACTTTTTGGGGAACCTCCATACTGTTTTCCAGAGTGGCTGCACCAGCTTGCATTCTCGCCAACAGTGTAAGAGGATTCCCCTTTCTCCACATCCTCACCAACATCTGTCATTTCCTGACTTGTTAATTTTAGCCATTCTGACCAGTGTGAGGTGATACCTCATTGTGGTTTTGGTTTGTGTTTCCCTGATGCCAAGTGATGTTGAGCAGTATTTCATGTGTCTGTTGGCCATGTGAGTGTCTTCTTTGGAGAAATGTCTGTTCATGTCTTCTGCCCATTTCTTGATTGGATTATTTGTTCTTTGGGTGTTGAGTTTGATAAGTTCTTTATAGATCTTGAATACTAGCCCTTTATCTGATAAGACATTTGCAAATATCTTCTCCCATTCTGTCAGTTGTCTTTTGGTTTTGTTGACTGTTTCCTCTGCTGTGCAGAAGCTTTTTATCTTGATGAAGTCCCAGTAGTTCATTTTTGCCTTTGTTTCCCTTGCCTTTAGAAATGTGTCTAGCAAGAAGTTGCTATGGCCGAGGTCACAGAGGTTGCTGCTTGTGTTCTCCTCTATGATTTTGATGGATTCCTGTCTCACATTTAGGTTTTTCATCCACCTTGAGTCTATTTTTTGTGTGTGGCATAAGGAAATGGTCCAGTTTCATTCTTCTGCATGGAGCTGTCCAATTTTCCCAACACCATTTGTTGAAGAGACTGTCTTATTTCCACTGGATAGTCATTCCTGCTTTGTTGAAGATTAGTTGACTATTGAGTTGAGGGTCCATTTCCGGGTTCTCTCTTCTGTTCCTTGATCTATGTGTCTGTTTTTATGCCAGTACCATACTGTCTTGATGATCACAGCTTTGTAATAGAGCTTGAAGTCCAGAATGGTGATCCTACCAGCTTTGGTTTTCTTTTTCAACATTCCTCTGGCTATTCAGGGACTTTTCTGGTTCCAACACAGTGGTTTTTTTAGACCTCTTATAGACTAATGTTAGCGCAATGGAAGGGAGGTAAAAAAAAAAAAAAGGAAAATTAAATTAGTATCAGGCTTGATTAAATTTAAAATAGGGGCGCCTGGGTGGCACAGCGGTTAAGCGTCTGCCTTCGGCTCAGGGCGTGATCCCGGCGTTGTGGGATCGAGCCCCACATCAGGCTCCTCTGCTGTGAGCCTGCTTCTTCCTCTCCCACTCCCCCTGCTTGTGTTCCCTCTCTCACTGGCTGTCTCTATCTCTGTCAAAGAAACAAATAAAATCTTTAAAAAAAAAATAAAAATAAATAAAAATAAAAAAGCGGAATTATGAATATGCTGTCTTAGTAAAAAGCAGAAACAGTAATTTGTAAAAGCAAAGATTTTGCCCTTATTGAAGGCAACTGAAACTGATAGAAGGAATGATAGTTTCTCGGGAAATCTGAATTTATTGTTTAGTAATGACTAAAATATCCTGAACAGGAGACTGACATTAATTCAATGTGTCTTTTTAAAACAATTGACAGTAAAAAAAGTTAAAAAAAAATTACAACATGAAAATTATGGAGAAATATGGGTAACTTGGACGGAGAAGAAAATAACCATACCAGTTACTTATCTTTTATAAATTAGTTTTGTTTAAATGGGTTAAAGGTAAGTTTGAGGTATATGGATATAATGTTGGATGGATGAGGTTGTAAAGAAGGTTATGTTAGGAATGGGGCAATAAGTTTTAAAATTTTAAATGAATAAGTCATTGATGAAGAATTTCCTAACAAAGTTGTTACGGGTAGTGGTGGGAGATGCTTAGGTTTTCTTTGGATAGTTAGGGTGCCAAAACAGAATTCTGCTAGAGCATAAAATTTTTACATATGGTCTTTTTAAAAGCTACTTATAAAACTTATCTCCAAAGTTTTTCTTTCCTTCAAAATATATAATTTTAGGAGTAAAATAAACTCTTATAAAGACATATATGCAGTAAATAGTTGCTTATATTTATGTGAATTGTTAAAGTTTTAAAGTGTTTTAAGGAGCTTATGTACATTTATACTAAGAATATAAATTATTAACTAATTTGAAAGGAAAGTTCAAGTTGGCATTTGTTGTGGTATATTTTGTTTCTCTTATTCAGATAACTCGGGAACTGTTAACCAAATTATGATGATGGCAAACAACCCAGAGGACTGGTTGAATTTGTTGCTCAAACTAGAGAAAAACAGTGTTCCCCTAAATGATGTTCTTTTAAATAAATTGATTGGTCGTTACAGTCAAGCAATTGAAGCCCTTCCTCCAGATAAATATGGCCAAAATGAGAGTTTTGCTCAAATTCAAGTGAGATTTGCTGAATTAAAAGCGTAAGTATTCACTTTTTAACTACATTTAACTAAGTACATTACATAGCACATAACTACATTATAAAAAGAAACATGTCAGGATTAATTGTCAGAAAATTAATATTTTTTAACCAAATCCTTTTGTTTATAATTAACACGTGAGTATTGTAAACTCTGTTTACTTTGTACGTTATTTCCACAAAAGTTACTTATTTTGGACTCTGCCTGAAAAGATTTTAAAAACTAACGTAATAGTATTTAATTTTACACACAGAAAAAAACAATATCCCATGTTGCTTGGGAAATTGAATAAGGAGTTATCAAACTTAAGCTTTGTCCTTTTTCTTAAAATTTGACTCTAAAATCTTTATTACAGTATTCAGGAGCCAGATGATGCCCGTGACTACTTTCAGATGGCCAGAGCAAACTGCAAGAAATTTGCTTTTGCTCATATATCTTTTGCACAGTTTGAACTATCACAAGGTAATTTGAAAATGTCAAGTCCAAATTTTAAGTAATAGATAACTTCCTGCTGTAACTCACATTGTAATGTTAAATCACCCATATGATGTAGAAATTTGAGGCAAACGGCATGGAAGTTGATCAGATGAGAATACGGGGGAAGAATGCCACAAAGTGTAAATGCAGAGAATATTTGTTATACTAGCTTTTCTACTTGTAGAGCATAATCCAGGGAAATAAGCATGAACATCATATTTGTGCTATTAATTAGATTCAGGAAATGTCTAAAGGAAGGTGGCTTTTTCACTGAATACTCGTGTGATAGAAAGATACTAGATACTTAAGTTAGCACTTAGATAAACTTTCCTTATGCTATGGTTTCATAATACTGAAATATATATCAAAATATAATTGTAGCATTAATTGATAGTTCCCCTTTTTAATTAAAAAGAAAAGCAAACTGCTGTAGAAGCTTTTATTTCTTGTTCATTTGATTCTTGCATAGTCTGGGCTTTTTGGATAGAACTGTGGCAATCTCTTCCTCAGACGTTTTTAGCCTACCCATTCTTTAGTCTTTTTCTCATTTTCTGGGGCTTTTGGATCCATGTCAGTCTGCCCTCTAGCCTCACATTTCTAATTTTCCCTCTGTTCCAACCCTGATCCCATTTACTACAAGTGATGCACCCATCAGTATTGGTTTGGCTCAGCCAGAATCCCCATCATGGTGCCCAAAGCAGCACTCAGTCACTGGAGTGTATTTCCCAGGATTGAGGTTGGAAAAAAGCATTGTAAAAACCCAGGAAATGGTTTGAAAACCCTGAACTTTTACTTATAATATTTCTGAGTCCTAATTATCTGAATCATCTCTAACACATCCTGTGACTGTCAGGTGACTTTAAAAAATATCATTCCTTTTCTGCCTAGGAAAATTGATTACTCCTTGCTTATTAGAGTAAATTTGGCCAGGCCTTTAATACCCTCTCACTCCGCTTTACTTAAAACATTTGTTGAAGTATAATGGCCTATCAATAGCAACTATAAATTTTATCTTTAGAACATATAAATACTGAAAATCTCAAATTTTGGTATCTGTAAAAAAGAAAGCTTTATCACTGCAATGTACTAGTGGCCTCAAGGTCAAAATTGTCATTATTTTGAAAAAGGTTATGAATAGGCTCTCAGGAAATATGCACATCTTAGAAATCGTGTGTGTAGTTTGGTGTGTTTGTATATTTTTGTAACATTGGAGGACATTCCATAGTTTTTATCAGACTCTCCAAGGGGTCTATGACCTTATTAAGCTCCCTAATTACTAGTTCTTATCTAAGCCTGCCTTTCTTCTGCTGCTCTAAAATGTTCAAATCCTGAAATGCCACTACTCTGAATAAATGTATACTTAGCCACTATCAGATATATTTATATTCTTAAAATTTGTAAGTTGTCAGAAACTAGGGGTCATCTCTTAATCATTTTTAAATCCGAAGTGCCAAGTGCATAGCATAGCTGAGTCGCTCCCATAGGTGCTGATTACACATTCCATATGATCCATGGTGTATACATTTGATATTTGTAAATAAAATTCTAGACAAAATATATTAAGTTTCAACTGAAATTTGGTGGTTTATTTGTAGTCAGATAATTATAGTAGTCTAAATTACTTGCATTTTTGGGATGGTATAGCTAAGTCTGGTAGCTAAAGACTAATCTTCGTTATTACTTTTTAATATATGAATCCTTTTGATAGAGGATTCCCTTTAGCAAAAGATGTCGACCTTAATTAAATGTTGTCATGAACGATATTTATTATACTGCATTGTAATAGTTTGGTGTTCTTGGGACTATAGTAATATCTAGGGCTTAGTTTTCCCTTTTACTAACTTAAGTTTCTGTTCTATTTGGTTTTTGCTGCCCCCACTTTATACTGCTTTGTTATATATCATTTACTTTTGAAAATGGACAATGGTGATAAAGCTCATGCATAATTATGTTAATTACATATTATATAAGTAAACTATTTGACAGGAATTATTACTAAAAGAGAAATTGCTTTTATTTGCTTATGAAATAAGGTACATGAATCTTGGAATAAATATTTTTGCCTAAGCCTTTTAAATTTTTCCCTAGATCCTGATGAATAAGTATCTGGGGAATGATGATTGCTGCATTAAAATGACAATTATTTTTTACTTTGTTAGGTAATTTCAAAAAAAGTAAACAACTTCTTCATAAAGCTGTAGAATGTGGAGCAGTACCACTGGAAATGCTGGAAATTGCCATTCGGAATTTAAACCTTCAAAAGAAGCAGCTGCTTTCAGAGGAGGAAAAGAAGAGTTTAGGTAAACGTATTAATGTGTGCTACTACTTTTCTGTGGTAGATTGTCTGCAAAAAAGAATACAGGATAGTATTTTATTCCTTTATTTCTAAAGATTTTTTACTTATTTGAGAGAAGGTGCATGCACAGGTGGGGTTGGAGGGTGGGACCAGAGGGAGAGGGAGAAGCAGACTCCCCGGGGAGCAGGGAGCCTAATGCAGGGCTCCATCCCAGAACCCCAGGATCATGACCTCAGCTGAAGGCAGATGCTTCACCAGCTGAGCCACCCAGGTGTCCCCAGGATAATATTTTAAAGAAAAATACCATCTTTATAGAATGATCAAAATCTAAGATTAAATTTTAGAGGTAAAGGAGGTAGGACTTTTAGAAATAACAAAATCTTTATTAACCTTTTTGGAATTGTTTTTCCCCTAATCAAACTCATTAGTAACACATTAAAAACAATTCAATCTAAGCAAGAGAATGGCTTTATATTTAGAAATAGGGAATGTGCCTTTATTCTGGCGAAACAGGCATGTTATTATGAATCAGTTGCAAAGTATAGTTAGAGAATTATCTTCATAACATCTTCATGTCTGCATATCTTACTTGGGGACAAATGTTTACCATGAATGATCTTTTTAAATATTCTTATTTGTGAGATTACTTTTTTCATGTGTTCCTTATATCTTTATGAATTTAATTACAATTTAAAAATTTTTACAACATCTACAGTTTTGACGGCTCAAGAATCATTCCCCAGTTCACTTGGACATTTACAAAATAGGAACATCAGTTGTGATTCCAGAGGACAGACTACAAAAGCCAGGTTTTTGTATGGGTAAGGAAACGGAGTCTGTTTTTTAAATGTTCATTGTATATTTATGTTATTTTTACATCTGCATAAGTATTTTAATTACAGTAATAACATTAGCAATTAACAGAAAAACATATGTTAGTATTATTCTTTTAAAAAATGGGGTATTTTCTTTCTGTATAGTGAGAACATGCCCCCTCAAGATTTGGAGATAGGTCATCGAAATCCCTTGAAACAAACAAACAAAGCTAAACGGGTAAGTTATTTTTAATCTACCTTGATTAAAGTGATAGCAATGAGGTATATGTTTATTTCCTGTTTGGTTACTTAATCTTTCAAAACATTTTTAGTCATGCCCATTTGGAAGAGTCCCAGTTAACCTTCTAAGTAGCCCGGACTATGGGAAGACAGATGGTTCAGTTGTACCAAGTTTTACAAAAAGGTACGTTTGAATGTTTATTTTTTAATTTGTTTTCAATTGATGACAGAATGGTCGCAAAGTCTTTTATTGCCTAATAGTAATTATGATTAAATTTTTATTTAGTATTAAAGGTTTCCGAGTCTTTAAATGATATTAGGGACAAGGGAATGACTTTATTTTGCTTTCTCACTCATTAAAAATTATGGCTCCCGTCAGTGGAGCATATGACTCTTGATCTTAGGGTTGTGAGTATGAGCCCCATATTGGGTGTAGAGATTACTTAAAAATAAAATCTTTTTAAAAAAATTAAAGGAATGATTAACAAATTAGGAAACACAGAAGAAAAAATATTAGG
This sequence comes from Ursus maritimus, assembly GCF_017311325.1. Lineage (NCBI taxonomy): Eukaryota > Metazoa > Chordata > Mammalia > Carnivora > Ursidae > Ursus > Ursus maritimus. The sequence continues at coordinate 31,018,370 of NW_024425452.1, forward strand.
TCAATATTAAGCTTAAAAGTTTATGCAGATGTTCTTGGGGTAAAAACTCCTAATGTTTGGACATTTCTTACTTATGGATAGCCTCTCTGGTAAGAATCTCTTCCTCATGTGTATCAAAGTCTTCATAGCAGGGGCGGGAACAAATTCTTTGCCAGCTAGTTCAAGGAAAAGAGCCACTATGAGTGGGAAAGATGATAAATTCACTCATTTGCTTCAGAACCCAGGGTATCAGGAGGTGCAGAAGGGCGGATAGAGATGAAATGTTGTTCATCACGTGCACTGTGTTCTCCTTCCTTCACGTTGAGTGTTTATCCCCTTAAAGGAAGTGGGAATCTATTAACCCAGCTTAGCTGAGGAAATTTTTCTGGTCTGTTCTTAACTCTAATCATTCTTGATTTCTTATTTCTACTAGAGAAGGCTCCTTCGATTCCAGAGAATCATTTTGCAAATAAACTTCAGAAGTACAACTGCTTGTTTTTAGTTGGCATCCTCTTTAATTAAAATCCTGTCATGCTTAAGGCTTGACTAAAGATAGATATTATGAGAGCATTTTGGTTGTCCAAAATCTTATGAGATGACTTCTGTCGTCTCCATTTCAAATACCTAGCTGAAAAATAAAGGAGACTTTCTCTCACTATAAAAAAATAAGAACAAAAACAAACCAGCCATTTTTTTGGTGCTTGTTATGTCAGACTATATGCTAGGCACTGGAGGCCTGTGGGAAGGCTTATACTCTAGTCCTTAAGCTATTTGCAGTCTGAAGTGTAGTTTCACCTACATACTGCTGTCCCATTCTCCTTTACCGCAGTCATACTTAGCTATAACTGTTACTTAATACATAATGAAGAACTACTTACCTCTATCCCTTTTGTTATCGCCCAGTGCCTAATTTAGTTATATTTGTCCTATAATCATGCTGTTTTTTAAAAAATTTTTTTTCAAGAGATATTTTCAATTAAGAAGTGTACATATTGTTAAAAAGTCAATCTTAAATGGAAAAAAATAACACACTGAAAAGATTAATTTCAAGTTAAGCATTAAAACTATTTTGTTTTGTGAGTAATAGACAGACCTCTGGATCAGAACTCCGAGATATGATTGTGCCTGGATCTAAATCAAGTGGAAATGATTCCAGTGAATTGAGAAACTTTAAGGTATTTTAATTTTTTAATCTTTACATGGAGCAAAGGTTCCTGATCCAGGATCCATGGAGTTCTTTTTGTGGGGAAGGGGTCCAACAGTGTTCCTGCAGCCCCAAGAGATAAAGGACCACTAATGGGAAGTGGTACAGAAGTCCTGAACTGTTCCTCCAAAACTGAGGTGATAGCAAAATGATTAATGATCTCCTAAAATACCTTTGAAATAACAATTATTATGCATATGTTTAAGCAGATTAGTTGGCCTGGGTTTGGGAATACCTGGGGGAGCCATTCCCCCCAACTTTTGTTTCTTGGTGTGTTTAATCATATGATCTGACAAGGCATCTTATACAGCAATGAGAGTAAATTGTGATGTATCTTTGTAAATTCAAAGATACAATTTTAGTCTCTAGTGCACTGATTTTTAAGGGTTATACTATTCTTACCGTACTCCAGTTCAACCACTGACCTCACAATCTGGGTCTTTTCAATTTGTATTTTTTGTGATTCCTCTCTTTCGTGGTCTGTGCTTATTATTTTAACTAACCACAGCTATCTTAGAGACTAGAGCATTATTGTGTCAGAAGTTTAGTTTTTGGATTTAGAATAACTACTGTTTTAGACTTACACAAATCTTAATTTTCACTAACTTCTTTTTGGGATAAAACATAATCATAGTAACAAAATAGTGAGGCATGTTTTATGTTGGATTTGAAATTTCAATCTCTCTTTTTAAGTGAATATATTTTAGCAGTTGATTATATCCATTGAAAGCACATTGCCCAAATATATGGTTATGGCCATTCCCGATGCCCTGGTTAGTAATTCAAGAAATTAATCTTCTCAGAGTTTGTGAGTCTACATCTGATTATAGTAGATAATGTAGTTAGCAACCTTTTCACAGAGATGAGACTTCAGTATTTTGAACACTAAGACAAATTAGTGCTGTTGTTGTTTATGAGACTTTATTTTTTTGTTATCTTATTTGTGTAGTCTATTCAAAATATCCATTCCAAGGAACCTCTGATCTCAGATGAGAAGAGCTCTGAACTTATTACTGATTCAGTAACCCTGAAGAATAAAACTGAATCAAGTCTTCTAACAAAATTAGAAGGTAAGAGAAAGAAAATAAGCTTCCTTAATTAACACCACTTTAGGGACACCTGGATGGCTCTTCGGTTAAGCGTATGCCTTCAGCTCAGGTCATGATCCCAGGGTCCTGGGATTGAGTCCCACATTGGGCTCCTTGCTCAGCAGAGAGCCTGCTTCTCCCTCCCCCTGCTTGTGTGCTCTCTCTCTCCCCCCCCTTCCTCTTGCTCTCTCCCAGACAAATAAATAAATAAATAAATAAATAAAATCTTTAAAAAAAAAAAAAAGAACACCACTTTGTTGCTTGTGAAATTTGACCAGCCATCTAAGAATTGTAATGTAAGACTGTATCTATATCCCTTTAATCTTGTATGCCAGTTGAATTATATAGAATGTATGAAAAAGTACTGAATTCTGTAGCAAAGGAAGTTTATTTGCCTAAAAGGTGCATAAAAAGAAGAGGGTAGGGAAA